>NC_057393.1:89384532-89557970 GCF_019320065.1 Cervus canadensis | reverse complement strand
ACTATATTCATTGATTAGCTCTAGTAATTTTCTGGTAGAGTCTTTAGGGTTTTCTATGTAGAGGATCATGTCATCTGCAAACAGTGAGAGTTTCACTTCTTCTTTTCCTATCTGGATTCCTTTTACTTCTTTTTCAGCTCTGATTGTTGTGGCCAAAACTTCCAACACTATGTTGAACAGTAGTGGTGAGAGTGGGCACCCTTGTCTTTGTTCCTGATTTCAGGGGAAATGCTTTCAATTTTTTACTATTGAGGGTGATCCTTGCTGTGGGTTTGTCATATATAGCTTTTATTTTGTTGAGGTATGTTCCTTCTATTCCTGCTTTTTGGAGAGTTTTAATCATAAATGAGTGTTGAATTTTGTCAAAGGCTTTCTCTGCATCTATTGAGATAATCATATGGTTTTTTTCTTTCAATTTGTTAATGTGGTGTATTACATTGATTGATTTGCGGATATTAAAGAATCCTTGCATTCCTGGGATAAAGCCCACTTGGTCATGGTGTATGATTTTTTTTATTATGTTGTTGGATTCTGTTTGCTAGAATTTTGTTAAGGATTTTTGCATCTATGTTCATCAGTGATATTGGCCTGTAGTTTTCTTTTTTTGTGGCATCTTTGTCTGTTTTTGGAATTAGGGTGATGGTGGCCACATAGAATGAGTTTGGAAGTTTACCTTCTTCTGCAATTTTCTGGAAGAGTTTGAGTAAGGTAGGTGTTAGCTCTTCTCTAAGTTTTTGGTAGAATTCAGCTGTGAAGCCATCTGGTCCTGGGCTTTTGTTTGCTGGAAGATTTTTGATTACAGTTTCGATTTCCTTGCTTGTGATGGGTCTGTTAAGATCTTCTATTTCTTCCTGGTTCAGTTTTGGAAAGTTATACTTTTCTAAGAATTTGTCCATTTCATCCAAGTTGTCCATTTTATTGGCATAGAGCTGCTGGTAGTAGTCCCTTATGATCCTTTGTATTTCAGAGTTGTCTGTTGGGACCTCTCTATTTTCACCTCTAATTTTGTTGATTTGGTTCTTCTCCCTTTGTTTCTTAATGAGTCTGGCTAATGATTTGTCAATTTTGTTTTTTTTTCAAAAAACCAGCTTTTAGCTTTGTTGATTTTTGCTATGGTCTCTTTAGTTTCTTTTGCATTTATTTCTGCCCTGATTTTTTAGGATTTCTTTCCTTCTGCTAACTCTGGGGTTCTTCATTTCTTCCTTCTCTAATTGCTTTAGGTGTAGAGTTAGGTTATTTATTTGGTTTTTTTTCTTGTTTCTTGATGTAAGCCTGTAATGCTATGAACCTTCCCCTTAGCACTGCTTTTACAGTGTCCAATAGGTTTTGGGTTATTGTGTTTTCATTTTCATTCATTTCTACACATATTTTGATTTCTTTTTTGATTTCTTCTATGATTTGTTGGTTATTCAGAAGCGTGTTATTTAGCCTCCATGTGTTTGAATTTTTAACAATTTTTTTCCTGTAATTGAGATCTAATCTTACTGCACTGTGTCAGAAAAGATGACTGGAATGATTTCAATTTTTTGAATTTTCCAAGACCAGAATTTAAATGGCCAGGATGTGATCTATTCTGGAGAATGTTCCGTGTGCACTTGAGAAAAAGCTGAAGTTGATTGTTTTGGGGTGAAATGTCCTATAGATATCAATTAGGTCTAGCTGGTCCATTGTGTCTTTTAAGGTTTGTGTTTCCTTGTTAATTTTTTGTTTAGTTGATCTATCCATAGTTGTGAGTGGGGTATTAAAGTCTCCCACTATTATTGTGTTACTATTAATTTCCTCTTTCATACTCATTAGTGTTTGCCGTACATATTGCGGTGCTCCTATGTTGGGTGCATATATATTTATAATTGTTATATCTTCTTCTTGGATTGATCCTTTGATCATTATATAGTGTCCTTCTTTGTCTCTTTTCACATCCTTTATTTGAAAGTCTATTTTATCTGATATGAGTATTGCGACTCCTGCTTTCTTTTGGTCTCCGTTTGCGTGAAATATTTTTTTTCCAGCCCTTCACTTTTAGTCTGTATGTGTCTCTTGTTTTGAGGTGGGTCTCTTGTAGACAGCATATATGGGGGTCTTGTTTTTGTATCCATTCAGCCAATCTTGGTCTTTTGGTTGGGGCATTCAACCCATTTACATTTAAGGTAATTATTGATAGGGTTCCTCCGTTGCCATTTACTTTGTTGGTTTTGGGTTCACGGTTTATTGACAACTTTTCTGCATTTCCTGTCCTAGAAAGATCCCTTTTAGCATGTTGTTGAAGAGCCTGGTTTGGTTGGTCTTGAAATTCCTCAGCTTTTGCTTATCTGTAAAGCTTTTGAATTCTCCTTCATATCTGAATGAGATCCTTGCTGGATACAGTAATCTAGGTTGTAGGTTATTCTCTTTCATTACTTTCAAGTACGTCCTGCCATTCCCTTCTGGCCTGGAGGGTTTCTATTGATAGATCAGCTGTTATCCTTATGGGAATCCCTTTGTGTGTTATTTGTTGTTTCTCCCTTGCTGCTTTTAATATTTGTTCTTTGTGTTTGATCTTTGTTAATTTGATTAATATGTGTCTTGGGGTGTTTCGCCTTGGGTTTATCCTGTTTGGGACTCTCTGGGTTTCTTGGACTTGGGTGGCTATTTCCTTCCCCATTTTAGGGAAGTTTTCAGCTATTATCTCCTCGAGTATTTTCTCATGGCCTTTCTTTTTGTCTTCTTCTTCTGGAACTCCTATGATTCGAATGTTGGGGCATTTCACAGTGTCCCAGAGGTCCCTGAGGTTGTCCTCATTTCTTTTGATCCTTTTTTCTTTTTTCCTCTCTGCTTCATTTATTTCCACCATTTTATCTTCTACCTCACTTATCCTATCTTCTGCCTCCGTTATTCTACTCTTGGTTCCCTCCAAAGTGTTTTTGATCTCATTCATTGCATTATTCATTTTTAATTGACTCTTTTTTATTTCTTCTAGGTCTTTATTAAACAGTTCTTGAATCTTTTCAATCTTTGTTTCCAGGCTATTTATCTGTAACTCCATTTTGTTTTCAAGATTTTGGATCATTTTTATTATCATTATTCTAAATTCTTTTTCAGGTAGATTCCCTATCTCCTCCTCTTTTGTTTGACTTGGTGGACATTTTTCATGTTCCTTTACCTGTTGGGTATTTCTTTGCCTTTTCATCTTGTTTAGATTGCTGTATCTGGAGTGGGCTTTCTGTATTCTGGAGGTCTGTGGTTCCCTTTTGTTGTGGAGGATTAACCCAGTGGGTGGGGTTAGACGATTGGCTTGTCAAGATTTCCTGGTTAGGGAAGCGTGCGTCAGTGTTCTGGTGCGTGGAACTTGATTTCTTCTCTTTGGAGAGCAATAGAGTGCCCAGTAATGAGTTTTGAGATGGGTCTATGTGTTAGGTGTGACCTTGGGCAGCCTGTATGTTGATGTTCAGGGCTATGTTCCTGCGTTGCTGGAGAATTTGCGTGGTATGTCTTGCTCTAAAACTTATTGGCTCTTGGGTGGTGGTTGGTTTCAGTGTAGGTATGGAGGCTTTTGGACAGTCACTTATTACTTAAAGTTCCATGTAGTCAGGAGTTTTCTGGTGTTCTCAGGTTTTGGGCTTAAGTCTCCTGCCTCTGGATTTCAGTTTTATTCTTCCTGTAGTCTCAGAACTTCTCCAACTATACAGCCCTGATAAGAAAACTTCTAGGTTAATGGCTAAAAGATTCTCCCCCGTTAGGGACACCCAGAGAGGTTCACAGAGTTACATGAAGAAGAGGAGAGGGAGGAGGGAGATAGAGATGAGCAGGAGGAGAAAAAAGGGGACTCAAGAGGAGAGAGACAGATCTACGCAGCTGTCTGTTCCCAGAGTGTTCTCCGTAGCCCAGTCACCTACAAAGATTCACAGAATTGGATTGGGAAGAGAAGGGGAAAGGAGGAAATAGAGGTGTTCTGAGGTAGAAAACAGAGAGTCAAGATTGGGAGAGAATAATCTTCGGTTTAAAAATAGGGCTTCTCTTCTTTTTTTTTTGTAAGGTTATAGTGTATTGAAAATGAAAATTAAGGAGTAGTAGCGGAGTACTAGAGGACTTTAAAAGAAATAAGAGAAAAAGAAAAATAGAAAATAGAAGAGAAAAAGGAAAGAAAAAAAAGAAGAAAAAAGAAAAAAAGGAAAAAAAAAAAGAAAAAAAAAAGAAAAAAAAATTTTTTTTTCCCCCTAATTAAAAAATCATAAAAGTCTATGGAAATGAAAGTTAAGGAGTAATGGGGGAGTAATAGGGGATTTTAAAGGAAAATAAAAGAGAAAAAATAAAAAAAAAGAAAAAAGTAAAAATATATCTAGGAGTTTCTCTGGAGCTGTTGCGGTCAGTGTGGGTTCAGCTCAGTTTCAGATAGCTCCTCATTCCAGCTTAAGCTTCTCAATATCTACAGGCCCCTTCCGGTGTAGTCAATGTTTCCTAGAGGGATTTTAATCTGTTGCACCAGTCCCTTCTGAAGCGGTTCCCTTTGTTTATTTGGCTTCTGTTTGCCGGTCTCTTCAGAGGCTCATTTCCGCCCTGACACAGGCGGACTCTTACTCAGGTAGCTAGTTTCGTCACTCTGCGGGGAGGGGCTTGTGCTGCAGGGAGAGGCTGGCGCTGTGGGGACAGGCTTGCGCCGCGGGGATGGGCTGGGGCTGCCGGGAGGGGCTGACGCTGCTTTCTCCGTCTGCGCTGCTCAGGCTCCCGGCTGCTCTATATGGAGCGCGGCCCGCGCTGCGCGAGGTTCCAGCCCTCAGGTGTTCCACAAAAGCGCGGAAGGAAAAGCTGCGCCTGCTCTCTGTGCCTTTCCCGTCAGAGCGGTCCAGGCAGCCAGGGGCTTGGTGGGCGCACTCTCCCCAGGTGTGGCGCGCCCCCTCCCTTCCACGGACCCAGTCTCAGTTTCCTCTGGCGCCAGTCGGGTGCGCGCGCCTTCTGCCCTCCGCGTCCCCAGCCCCAGTCCCCGCCCGCGCCGGTCGGGTGCCTGCGCCCTGTGTCTCGCCGCGACCTTCCCCTACCCCCTGCCTCCTGCCTCCGGCAGGGCTGGGCCGGTCCGCAACCTGCGAGCTCCTCTCTGGACCCTCTCGGTCTCTTTGTTCTGCAAATGGCCGGCAGTGTGTTCCGGCGGTTAATTTACTCTCTCTCTTTTGGTCTCCCACAGTTCAAGTTGGCAACTCACAGAAGCTCCCTCCGATTGTCCTCAGGGCACTCAGGCCCGGACCCTACCCCAAGCAATGCCGCCTAAGAGTTCCCGGGACGGATCTCCGTCCTTAGCTCTTTTGTCTCACTTTTTATCTTTTATATTTTGTCCTACCTCCTTTCGAAGACAATGGGCTGCTTTTCTGGGCGCCTGATGACCTCAGCTAGCGATCAGAAGTTGTTTTGCGAAGTTTGCTCTGCGTTCAGTTATTCTTTTGATGAATTTGTAGGAGAGAAAGTGGTCTCCCCGTCCTACTCCTCCGCCATCTTGGCTCATCCCCCCAGAAAAGTGTCTTTAAAACTGATTTGGGGGACTTCCCGGGTGGTCTAGTGGTGAAGAATCCGCCGGCCAATGCAGGGGACAGAGGTTTGATTCCTTGTCTGGGAAGATCTCACATGTCTCAGAGCAGCTAAGCTGGTGGGCTGTAACTATTGAGCTTATGCTCTAGAGCCCGGGAACCTCAACTACTGAGCCTGTGTGCTGCAACTACTGAAGGCCCAGCGCCTAGAGCCCGTGCTTCACAACAAGAGAAGCCACCACAGCAGGAAGTCCACGCAGCACAACGAAGAGTAGCCCCTACTCATTGCAACTAGAGAAAGCCCACCCAGCACAGTCAAAAATAAATACTTCTTTTAAAAGAACTGGGGAAATGAATAAATAAATAAAAGAACTGGGGACTTCCCTGGTGGTACAATGGATAAGAATCTGCCTGCCAATGCAGGGTACACAGGTTCTCTCCCTGGTCCATGAAGATTCCACATGCCGTGGAGCAACTATGCCTATGTACCAAGACTCCTCAAGCTTGCATGCCCTAGAGCCCATACTCCCCAACAAGAGAAGCCACTACTATGAGAGGCCTGTGCACTGCAATGAAGAGTTGTCCCCACTGGCTTCAACTAAAGAAAGCCTGTATGCAGCAATGAAGACCTAGTGAAGCCAAAAATTAAATAAATCAGTTCTTTTTAAAAGAAAATGAGGCTCAATTAAAAAAATGATTTTGAAGATCATTAAAAAGAGTAATTTCTTCTTTAAAAAATATTTATAATAAAATTTTAGAGCAGGAAGGATTGCAATTGTACTTTTTAAAGTAGACTTTATATTTTAATGAAGTTTTCTGTTCTAAGTAAAATTGAGCACAAGGTGAGAGAGTTTCCATTAAATCCTGCCCCCACCACAGATGGGGCTTTCCTCATAGCTCAGTCGGTAAAGAATCAGCCTGCAATGCAGGAGAACCAGGTTCAATTCCTGGGTCAGGAAGAGCCCCTGGAGGAGGAAATGGCAACCCACTCCAGCATTCTTTCCTGGAGAATCCCATGGACAGAGGAGCCTGGCAGACTACAGTCCATGGGGTTGAAAGAGTGGGACATGACCTAGCAACTAAACCACTACCACCACCCACCGCATGTACAGCCTCCCCAGCTATCAACTTTTCCCACTGGATTGGTATGTTTGTTATAATTGATGAACCTACATTGAGACATCATTATCACCCAAAATAGTTTATATTGGTGTTATGCATTCTATGAGTTTTGGCAAATGTATAACATGTGGGGCTTCACTTGTGGCACTAATGGTAAAAAACCTACCTGCCATGCAAGATATAAAGATATTCCATCCCTTGGTTGGGAAGACCGCCTGGAGGAGGGCCCGGCAACCCACTCCAGTATTCTTGCCTGGAGAATCCCATGGACAGAGGAGCCTGGTGGGCTACAGTCCATAGGGTTACAAAGTGTCAGACACAAAGAAGCGACTTAGCATGTGTGCATACATATAACAATAATTCACCATTGCAGCATCACAGAGTATTTTCACTGCCCAAAAAATCCTCTTCACTCCGCCTGTTTATCCCTCTTCCACTTCAATCCCTGGGAAAAGCTGGTTTTTGCACGGTTCTCAGAATTTGCCTTTTCCAAAATGTTAGAGTTGGATTCATACTCAGATTGGTTCTTTATCTCAATAATAAACACTAAGGTTTCCTCCAAAGTGTTTTAATTGCTTGATAGAATTCCAGTTTATTGATTCTCTCACATACTTATGGAAATCTTTGCAGCTTCCAAGTTTTAGCAATGATACATAAAGATGCTATAAGCTTCCATGTGCATGTTTTTTGTGCAGACATAATGTTTCAATTCATTTGGATAGACACAAGAAAGTGAGAGTGCTGTTCATTCCCTGAATGGACCACCAAAAAAGCAAAAACAAACAAACAAGAAGTGAGGGTGCTGGATTTTAGGATAACAGTATATACTAAAATTATTTTTTCTTGACAATCTCCCCTGTTAGTGTGTCTATCAGCCTGTGGTCACCTAACTCTCCTGGAGCTTGACGTGGCAGTAAACAATTATTACTAATGGTCCATGGAAAACTTTATCATCAATTTATAATCAAATATTACTTTTCACTAAAATGCCAATTTTTTCTTGAAGAGGTCTCTAGTCTTTCCCAGTCTGTTGTTTTCCTCTATTTCTTTGCACTGATCACTGAGGAAGGCTTTCTTATCTCTCCTTGCTATTCTTTGGAACTCTGCATTCAGATGGATATATCTTTCCTTTTCTCCTTTGCCTTTCACTTCTCTTCTATTCACAGCTATTTGTAAGGCCTCCTCAGACAACCATTTTGCCTTTTTGCATTTCTTTTTCTTGGGGATGGTTTTGATCACTGCCTCCTGTACAATTCCATGAACCTCCATTCATAGTTCTTCAGGCACTCTATCTATAAGATGTAATCCCTTGAAAATTTAACCAAAGAAACAGAAAAGTATGTGCATGCTTGTGATACATAAATAATTGCTGCTGTTTATGAGCGCAACTATTTCATTCAGAATGTATCCTAAGTCCTATGCTCTGATAAAATTTTAATTATTTTTTCCATTAAAAAAAAAAAGAAAGAAATGTTTTCCAGGCTGGTTAAGATGGTGGACTGGAAAAAGCCCCTGTAGTTCTTCAGAGTCCCACTATTAGAAGCAGGAGGACATCGATAAGTTTTGTTAGAAGGCTGAAATTGCCAGAAGCATTTAAATTGGTAACAATCTCTTTTCCAATGGCTTGACTCTTTGCAATAATAGCAGAAACTAGGAGGGATTTCTTTACAATAATAGCAGAAACTAGGAGGGGTTTGGGTTTATGTAGGGACCTTCATTTGCTGGAGTTGAAGATTAAGAATTTTGTTGGTCTTCCTTTCAGTTGAGTCATCTAATGTTAGAGAGAGTGGGTTGCCAAATCAAGTAAATTTGGAGTGGACAGTTTCTCTTTCTATTCTGGCCCTTTTCACCAGAGAGAAAAGCACCATTTCAGATCAGTAGTAAATATATGGTTAGTATCTATCCAGTTAGTATCAACATCTGGAGGAAGATCTGACTTTACTTTAAAAATTATCTTAGTTGACGGTTATGGTCATGGACAGGGACATCAGATTTTTGTGAGTAATAGTAAATTTGGTTCCAACCCACAGGCTTTGGAAAAGCCATAGGAATTACACTGTGAATTTTCCCAGTGATTGCCTGAGCCTAAGAATATAAGTTGGTAACCTAGTCTTTTGATTGTAGTTCTAGACCTTCCAGGATGTTTGTGTTAGTGATTTTCATCCAATGGTTGGCCTGGTCTTCCCTGACAAACATAGAAGTTGGATAATATAAGTCAGAGAAACCAGGTCTATAAGTTTGAATAATTATATTAAATTCCTCAGCGCATCTGTTAGAATCTTTGGTCACTTTGGAAAAGTCTTAGACTATGGGTATAGTGTAGCTTGACTCCTGGAAGCATAAGTTTTCAGCCTCTGGATTCTTTGAAATCTTCATTTTAAATGGCAGACTTGGATAAATTCAGTGGAATTGGGAGTGGGAAGAACTTCAGATAAGAATTGAAGTTTCAGAAGTGAGTAAGGGAAAACTGAAGGTATAGAGGAGGTTTAGGCAGCACAGAAAAGAAGATGGTGACTGAGATGGATCCTGAGACAAAGAAGCCAGGGAAATAGAGCCTGAGGCTTCAGAAACCATTTATTTTTCTTTCATTGTGAGTTTCTCTCAGGTATCTTAAAATTTTACTTTGCAGAGAGGCAAGTTTGGAATTTCCAAAATATCAACCTAAATAGGTGTTCCATTCAGTTTTAGAAATTTTGGAACTATGATAGTCCAATTCAATTTTAAGAAAATAATTTTAGGGTATTTGGAAAGTTCCCCATAATGGCTGTTGCCTTTGGTTAGATTGGTCCATTTAGTTAAAAATGTTCATATGAAGGGTGGTGGTCATTAAACATGAAATTGCCTAGAGTGTCTGTGGAGCTTATTTTGATAACTGTGGTCCCACTACTCAGATTTTTTTTTTCCAGAGTAAGAGAATAATTTTGAAACAGCTTAAACAGCTCAAATAGGCAAAACAGTTCACAAACTCCAAAAGCTCAAATACTTTAAATAACCAAAGACTTAAGTGCAATCAGTTCTAAGGGAACAACTTGGTCGCAGAGTAAGCCCGGTTGTCATAGACCAGTCCCTATTCTAAAGGGATGTAACTAAGGCTGAACAAGCACAGTTCCAATGAAACAGCCCCTGTTCCCAGTGGAATGGGTCAAAGCCTAGCTAGTTCTAGTGAATTTGTTTGATTTCAAGATCCGATCAATGTGCCAATCAACTCCCATACAGAATTAGACATTTACCAGGAGTGACATCATCTTAAAATAGGAACATGCCAGTTTCAAAACACACAAAGGTCAGAAGCTAGAGTTCAAGAGAAAGACAAACCCTCCAACTCTAGAGTTTGTGAGAAAAGCAGAGTAACTGGGCTTAATGTGGGTACCTCACCAGTTTACCCAGAAGCCCTGGATTGGTCAAAGGTCTTCTGTGAATTATTTACCAGCCACCAAAATATGAACTGAAAAATGAATCGGCTGCCAGTCGTTTCCTCAGCAAAAGTAGTTTTATTCAGTATCAGCAAAGAAGTGCAATGTAGAGTCTGCAACCAGACCAATTATGAGCAACATCTTCACACAGGAAGTAAAGGAGAAGTCTTTCACAGAAGGGAGAGGGAAGCTGTAAAGCTATAGCAAATAAATCCGTGGTTTTGCATTGCCTGTGTTGTTGCCAGGAAAGAGAAAGTGTCTTTTTTTCCTTCTGTTGGGCTCTGCTATCCTCTCAGGGCATGAAGGCTCCCCCTTCTGGTCTCTTGCTTTCGGTTCAGTTCAGTGTCTTGGTGGTATCTGACTCTTTGCGACCCCATGGACTGCAGCGTGCCAGGTCTCCCTGTCCATCACCAACTCCCGGAATTTACTCAAACTCATGTCCATGGGTGATGCCACCCAACCATCTCATCCTCTGTCGTCCCCTTCTCCTCCCACCCTCAATCTTTCCCAGCATCAGAGTCTTTTCAGATGAGTCAGCTCTTCACGTCAGGTGGCCAAAGTGTTGGAGTTTCAGCTTCAACATCAGTCCCTCCAATGAACACCCAGAACTGATCTCCTTTCAGATGGACTGCTTGGATCTCCTAGCAGTCCAAGGGACTCTCAAGAGTCTTCTCCAACACCACAGTTCAAAAGCATCTAGTCTTCGGCGCTCAGCTTTCTTTATACTCCAACTCTCACATCCATACATGACTACTGGAAAAACCAGAGCCTTGACTAGATGGACCTTTGTTGGTAAAGTAATGTCTCTGCTTTTTAATATGCTGTCTAGGTTGGTCATTGCTTTTCTTCCAAGGAGCAAGCATCTTTTAATTTTATGGCTGCAGTCACCATCTGCAGTGATTTTGGAGCCCCCCAAAATAAAAGTCCACCACTGTTTCCACTGTTTCCCCATCTATTTGCCATGAAGTGATGGGACTGGTTGCCATGATCTTAGTTTTCTGAATGTTGAGCTTTAAGCCAACTTTTTCACTCTCCTCTTTCACTTTCATCAAGAGGTTCTTTAGTTCTTTCTGCCATAAGGGTGGTGTCATTTGCATATCTGAGGTCTCTTGCTTTAGATCCAGCCTGAAAATGGTGCAGCTTTCCCCTGAATATTGTTAGGTGCTGGAAACTCCAAACCACCAAGGCAGTAACTAGTCCTTTCCAGGGCAGTAATTAGGGTATGCCGTTCATCTCATGCAGACCTCCCGGCCTCCACAAGTTTATTCACGGAAGAACTCCGTGTGATGCATGTGTCTCTTTTTGCTGCCCAGAAACTGCAGGTAAATATGCTATGGGTCAACTTTAAAACTGGGGCCTAAGGCAAGGGTGGGATGATCTGAGAGAACAGCATCGAAACATTTATATTATCAAGTGTGAAACAGATCGCCAGTCCAGGTTGGATGCATGAGACAAGTGCTTGGGGCTGGTACACTGGGATGACCCAGAGGGATGGGATGGGGAGGGAGGTGGGAGGGGGGTTCAGAATGGGGAACACATGTAAATCCATGGCTGATTCATGTCAGTGTATGGCAAAAACCACTACAATATTGTAAAGTAATTAGCCTCCAACTAATAAAAATAAATGAAAAAACAAAAAACAAAAAAACTGGGGCCTATCATTTTGTCCTCTTTATGCCCTAGCCCTACAATTAGTCATAGTTCCGATGACCCCTGGTACCTTTTAGTGAAGAAATTATTTAGCAAGCAAGATGTGGGTCCTTGGTTTGCTACTGGGGTGTCATGGCTTTTAGGCTCTTTTGGCAGACACAGCCACATCAGTGCACTCGCATATATATTTGAAGGTCTCTGTGTGTGTCAAAATCTCAAATTCCAATCCAACATCACGGGACTAATGCTAGCCTTCCACCTTCTAGTATGTGTATCTTCCTCCACTGATTTGGAGAAAACTGGCTTCCATTACTGACAATACATTTATATAGTTCCTCAATCTTCAAGAGAAACAAAGTAATTTCAGAACTACAAGTCCATAACTCCTTTAAAAACAAACCTACTAATGAAAGTAACAATATATTTGTTTACAACTATTTTTTTGTTATTAGCCTGAGGATGTATGGTCAAAATACTGAGTGCAAAAGTTGCTTGGAGAGCTGGCTTCACCCTCAGCGTGGTTTATTATCTATTTGAAATACAGCTAGAGTCACTCTGTTTCTGTATTTATTCTACATTGGGTCTTTTTCTCTCACTTTTTTTTTTTTAGTTGTGAAATATCAACATAATTATAAATGTCAAAGAAACACAGAAAGTCATACTCAGAGAAATCTTACTCGTTATCCTTCTGACTCATTCTCATCCTCCCATTCTTTCAACTCTGGTCCCAACCATCCCCATAGGTAACCAATCTCATTAGATTCTAGTTTACCCTTCCAATTTTTCTTTTTTGCTAAAATACACAGATATATATATATACATTTTAATTTCACCTCCTTTATTAAACAACAGTAACATACTAAAAAAGTTCTTTTGTTTTTACAGCTTTGCTTAGGTGTATTTTTTATGTCATAAAATTCACCCTCTGCTGGTGTAGGGTCTGGTGAGTTTTAATAAAAGTATGTAATGTGCAACCATCACCACCATCCAATTTAGAGCACTTCTGCACCCCTAATCAAACCCTGCTCCCACCACTCTAGAAGATATTCTACTGCCCTTTAATTGTCACTTTTATATCTTAGAAGTCATCATTTGTCACTTCATAGTCATTCCCCTCCTTTTTTGTAGTTCTGTAGTATACTTCATTGACTGTATTTACCAATGGTCACTCAACCAGTCCACCAAGTTTTGGAATTAGGTTACTTCCAGCAATTTGCAACTACAAATAATCCTGAAATGAATAATCTTGTGCAGGAGTATTTTCATACTTTTAAGGTATATCTTCAGGGTTAATTCTTATCAGTGGAATCTTTGGTCAAAATGAAAACACACAGGTAGTTGTGATAAATATTGCCAAATTTCCCCTCAAAACAGTTGTACCTACTTGCATTCCCAACAGCAATGTACATGAATGGCCAATAGGCTGAGTTAGCAAGCTTAGTCAATTCTGCCAAATGACAGGTGAAATATCTCAGAGTCATTTTAATTTGCTTTTCTGTAATTAGGATTGACACTGAACATGTTTTCATATGTTTAAAAGCCATTTGTTTATCTTACAGGTGAATTATCTTTTCATTTCTTCTGCCTATTTTTCCATTTGTTTTCCTTTTCCTCCAATTTCAATAGTGCTTTATATATTAAGGATGCAAGCTCAGTCCTTTCAGTCATGTCTGACTCTTTGTGATCCTGTGGACTGTAGCTCACCAGGGTCCTCTGCCCATGGGATTTTCTGGGCAAGAACACTGTAGTGGGTTGCCATTTCTTCCTCCGGGGGATCTTCCTGACCCAGGGTTGAACCTGGGTCTCCTGCATTGCAGACAGATTCTTTATTGATGAGCCACTGGGAAAGCCCATATATTAAAGATGTTAATCCTTCATTTCTGAAGTATTTTGCAAATGTTTTCTCCCACTTTGTCATTTGTGTTTTGATTATGCTTAAGGTGGGGTCTTTTGTGGGTCTATTTGTTTGCCATGCCAACAGTGTTCATGTAAAATTAGTTTTATGTAATCAAATGTATCAATCTTTCCTTTAACCACATCTGGATTTTGAGCCACAGTTAGAAAACTTTTCATCACATCTATGTTGCTGGAAAATTCATCCATGTTTTCCTCTAGTATTTTTATGATGTCATGTTTTTATAGTTAGGTCTCAGATTCATTTGGAGTTTATTCTTGTGCAGGTGAAGATATACATCTAATTTTATCTTTTTTCAAAGGGCTACCTAATTATTCCAACACAATGTATTGAAAAGTTTATCTCTGCTCCCATGATATGAGATGCCACCTTTGTTGTTGTTGCTTAGTTGCTAAGTTGTGTGCACCTCTTTGCAACCCCATGGTCTGTAGCCTTCCGGGCCTCTCTGTCCATGGGATTTCCCAGGCAAGAATACTGGAATGGGTGGCCATTTATCATACACTAAATTCCATATGTAATTGGCTCTGCTTCTGGACTTTGCATTCATTCCATTGCTACTTTGTTTCTTCATGCACCAATAACACACTAGTTTAATTATAGAGGATTTACCCTTCATTTTAAAGTCTGGTAGAGCTGTTTCCCCTTGTAACTTTTATTTCTCATTATTTTAATGGTTATTTTATGTCTAATTTTTCATATGGACTGAAGCATCACTTGTCTCACTCCATAAAAAAACTTATTTGTATTTTCACTGGGATCATGTTAAAGTCATAGATTAACTTTGGAGAAACTGGCTTTTTTAATGATGTTAAGTTAACCCATCCAAGATCAAGGGATGTCTTTATATTTGCTTGAGACTACTTCTGTGTCTTGCAGAAGTGTTTTAAAGTTTTCTTCAAGTAGGATTTGCCTGTTTCTTGCTAAGTTTATTTCTACGTATTTTATCTTCTTTGTTGCTGTTGTTCCCTCTAACTGGTTTTTATTCATGTAGAAGAAAGCTATTGATTTCTGTACATGAAGTTTTTACCCTGCTATCTTAAAACTTCTTTTCTTGTTTGATTTACTATTATCATTGATTTTCTATGGTTTTCCTATTTTATTATCATATCATGTGCAAATTGAGATGGTTTTTGATTCTCTTTCTCTATAACTTATGCTTCTAATTGATTTCTCTAATTGCTGATACCTCTAGTACAACTGTGGAACAGTCATGAAGATAGTGGTCATCTTGCCTTTGTGGAAATGCCTCTAGTGTTTTCCCATCACCTAAGATGTTGACTTTAGGATTCAAGCATACAAAATATTTTATTATAAGGAGAAGTGACCATCCATTCTTGTTTTCTTAACTTATATATCAGGCATGGGTGTTGATTTTTATGAAAGGTCTTTCAGAATCTATGGAGATACTTACATGATTTTTTCCTTAAGTGTATTGTTATACCAGTGGATTTCCTCATGTTGAACTAAGCTTGCATTTCTGGAAAAAATATCATTTGTTTAAGGTGAATTGATTTGTTAATGTTGCATTTGATTCAGTTTATGAATAATCTGTTTAGTACTTTTGCATCAATATTTATAAGTGATATTGTTCTATAATTTCATTTTTGTACTTATTTGTCAGGTTGAGGAATCAATGTTATACTTACTTTCAAAAAACAATTAATATGTTCTCCTTTATTTTCAATGCTCTGAAACAATGAATAAAGACTAGAGAATAGCTAAAAATGAATAAATAAATAAATAAAATTGGGGCCTAATAGCAAGGGCAGTGAATCAAACCAGTCATTCCTAAAGGAAACCAGTCCTGAATATTCAGTGGAAGAACTGATGCTGAAGCTGAAGCTCCAGTATTTTGGCCACCTGATGTGAAGAACTGACTCACTGGAAAAGATGCTAATGCTGGGAAAGATTGAAGGCAGGAGGAGAAGGGGACAACAGAGGATGAGATGGTTGGGTGGCATCACCGACTCTATGGACATAAGCTTGAGCAAGCTCTGGGAGTTGGTGATGGACAGGGAAGCCTGGCGTGCTGTAAAGTCCATGAGGTCACAAAGAGTCGGACACGACTGAGCAACTGAACTGAACTGAGCTGAATGGCAAAAGAAGCATTTTCCCCGCTTGAAAGATAGAGAGTTGGGACTGCAAAGCCTCCTGGAAATCACTGACTTTGCCTGGATTCTCTTCAGCACAGGAATGCCTCTGCGAATACAAGTGACTTTTCTCCAAAGAAACAGAGTGCTTCCAACTCCTTGTTAGGAGCTCATCCCACAGAACTCTATATCTAAAAGTTACAAGAAGCCTCAAAGTAAGGTCCAGATTTTCCAGACAACAAAGTTATTCATACAGTAGTTTCCAAGAAGCCTTACTCAATCTCGTGCAGTAACTCTAGTATTCCTTTCAGGAATCGTAGGACTCTTGCATCTGCAATGCTTTCCCTGAAAGAACACTGTGCACCAAAAGTATTTTTCTTAGCCCCTGAGCAGCATCAAGTGCCAGAGGTCATTGGGATCAACTTTTTGTGAGTGGAGAGAAGGGCAAAGCACTTTTTCTTCCTTGGATTATTAGATTTCCAAAGCTTCCAAACAGTCCCAGGACCACACGTCCAGCTGTGGTCTGTTGCACGTCTCATGTGCAATGCCATTTTGCCTCAGTGAGTAAAGCCGAACTGCACCAGGAAAAAAAAAAAGTCTGTGCTTACAACTCATTCTGGGAACTCACACCTGATGCCTATCTATCTCAAGCAGAAAACAGATTTTAGATGCAGCCTGGAAACAGTGCAGGATTTCCCTGAACATTTCTCGGCCTTTGGAAGATCTGAAGGCAGCTAGGCCTCACCAGGGCAGTTCACCACATGCATACCTCCCTGCCTCCACAAGTTTATTCATGGCAGGGTTCTGTGTGTCCCAGATGTCAGTTTTTGCTGGTCAGAAACTGCAGGTAGATATGCTGTGTGTCAACTTTGAAATTGGGGTCTGATGACAAAAACACAATTTTCCACACTTGAAAGCTAGAGAGCTGCGGTTTTAAAGCTGCCTGGAAATCACTATTGTTGCTGTCTTCTCTTCAGTGCAGGAATGCCTCTGGGAGAACAAGTGAGTTTTCGCCTAAGAAACAGAGTGTTTGCAATTCCTTGCTAGGAGCTCATCCCACAGCACTCTCTAGCTAAAGGGCAAATTGAACATGACCAGTAGCCTCAAAATAAGGTCTGGTTTCTATCATCAAAAAAGTTATTTATGCAACAGTTTCCAAGAAGCCTTTCTCAGTCTATTGCAATACCTGTAGTATGCCTTTCAAGATGTTTAGGACTTTCGCATCTGCACCATTTTCCCTGGAAGAACACTGAGCACGGAAAGTCTCTTCTGTTGGCTCCTGAGCAGTATTGAGTGTGAGAGGTCATGGGTATCAACTCTTTGTGTGCGAACTGAAGAGCGAAGCACTTCTTTCTTCCTTGGATAGCTAGATTAGCAAAGCTCTCAAGCAGCCTCAGGAACACAGCTCTGGCAGCTCTTATGTGCAATGCTGGTCAGTCTCAGTGAGTAAACCTGAGCTACACTGAAAAAAGATCTTGTGTTTAAAACTCATTCTGGGAACTCATATCTGATGCTAATTTATCTCACACAGAAACAAATTAGATCCAGCTTGAAAATGGTGCTGGTTTTCCCTGAACATTCCTATGTACCTGTTAGTCCTTCAGTCATGTCCAACTCTGCAAATCCATGGACTATAGCTCACCAGGCTCCTCTGTCCATGGGATTTCCCAGGCAAGATTACTGGAGTGGGTTACCATTTCCTCCTCCAGGGGATCTTCCCAGCCCAGGGATTGAACCTGGGTCTCTTGCATTGCAGGCAGATTCTTTACCATCTGAGCCACCAGGGAAGCCCATTTCTAGGCCTTACCAGGGCAGTAACTATGGTCTGAAGTTCATTCCACTGCACTTCCTAGCTAAAGGGCAAACTATCTATACATGAACACTAGTCTCAAATTAAGGTCCAGTTTTTCCATTCAACCAAGTTAGGTGAAGAGCAGTTTCCATGAAGCCTTACTGAATCTAGTTCAATAAGTCTAGTATGCCTTTCAGGACCCCTAAGACTCTCAAACCTGCACTGCTTTTCCTAAAAGGACACTGCACACACAAAGTCTCTTCATGGCTCTTGAGAACCATTAAGTGGTGATGGAGCGAATAAACGTGACTCGTCCAAGTGTGCTGTCAGCACAGCTGTTCCCAGTGTTCTTTCAGTGACGGAGGTCAGCCCATGTGGACGGCATGCCTAGGGTTTCTGCCAGGGTCTTTGGGCCTCAGTCTTCTCTAGGTTATTTTTATTCTTTCTTGGAGAAAGGAACCTCTCTGAGAATGAAGTAATGGCCTCGTGTGCGTGAACTCAAATGTCAGGAAGCCATTTCCTTCTTCAGGGGATATTCCCAACCCAGAGATCAAAATATGTCTCTTTTATCTCCTGCATTGGCAGGCGGATTCTTTACCATCAGCACCACCTTGGAAACCTTAGAAGAATCTAATTATTTCGCATTCCATGCTATCAGCGCCAAGCACTTCAAACAGCCTTCTGTCTGGGAAGTGATGTTATCACCTGAGTTGATATAGGTAAGGTTTTTTTCCCTAGATTTGAACACCAAGCAGACTTCATTACTATGTGATATTGAGCTTAGGGAATCATGATCCTTGTGGTCAGAAGTGACAGACTTTCAGATGACCTGGGTAAAGAACGATGCTGCTTCTATTACATCTGTGCATGCATGCATGCTAAGTCACTTCAGTTGTGTCCAACTCTGCGATCCTATGGACAGTAGCCTACCAGGCTCCCCTGTCCATGGGATTCTCCAGGCAGGAATACTGGGGTGGGTTGTCATGCCCTCCTCCAGGGGATCTTCCCAACCAAGGGATCGAACCCATGTCTCCTGCATTCAGTTTAATTCATTTCAGTCACTCAGTTGTGTCTTGTTCTCTGCAACCCCTCTTTGCAGCATGTCAGGCTTCCCTGTCCATCACCAACACCCAGAGCTTGCTCAAACTCATGTCCATCGAGTCAGTGATGCCATCCAACCATATCATCCCCTGTCATCCCCTTCTCCTCCTGCCTTCAGTCTTTCCCAGCATCAGGGTCTTTTCCAATGAGTCAAATCCTCACATCAGGTGGCCAAAGTAGGAGCTTCAGCTTTAGTATCAGTCCTTCCAATGAATATTCAGGACTGATTTCCTTTATGATTGTCTGGTTTGATCTCCTTGCAGTCCAAGGGACTCTCGAGTCTTCTCCAACACTATAGTTTAAAAGCATCAGTTCTTTGGCACTCAGCTTTCTTTATGTTCCAACTCTTACATCCATACATGACTACTGGAAAAACTATAGCTTTGACTAGACAGACCTTTGTCAGCAAAGTAATGTCTCTGCTTTTTAATATGCTGTCTAGGTTTGTCATAGCTTTTCTTGAAGTATGCATTGGCATGCAGGTTTTGTTACCCTTAGTGCCACCCAGGAAGCCCAATTACATGTGTAGCCAGTGGTTTCTTGCCCTGGGAAAAAACTACCCAGGTCCCTGTTCTTTAACAGAGTGGAAGCCAACCTGGAAGGGTAGGCCACTCTTCTGTTGTCTAAGCACTGTGTCATACTCTCTGTGGAGAGTTTCATTAAGGCTGTGTTAAGTTTTGTGTTCTTTCAGGCAAGCTGGAGGGAATCCCTTTCATGCCACAGGAAAGGGCTACTTTCTAGTCTGACAGTGTACATGTTGCTGGCAAGTTAGATGAACAAGCTATTACACACTTAATTCCTTCCAAGTAAGAAACCCGTGCCAGTGACTTGATGCACCTCCTGAATTATATGACAGACATGCAAACTATCCCTGTCTAATGTTCCAGGGCAAGCTCACACACAAGCCTTGATGTTCCTCCACGGAGTAGGAGAGAAAGCATTTAAGGAAGCAGAAAAGATCTTGGTGAACTCTTGAGTGAAGAAACGTGTGTCTGTCAAGCCATATGTCAGAATGGTTGCAGCCAGTGAGCTGTCGGAGCATGGAAGTGAACCCGGGTGCTTGACACTGGAAGGGTTTCTTTCACTACCTTGGGATCACTGTGCTTCTCTAGGCTACTTGGTGTCCAGCTTGGAGACAGGTACCTGACCAGGAACTTAGGAAGGGCTGTGTGCATCTGATTATCACAAGAAGTTTCTCAGAAAAACCAAAGATTCTCTTTCCAAAGCCACCACTATCCTTGTCTTCCACCAATGTTCTAACTGAGATGGGACATAATCCCCTCTGTAGGATATGGGTAAGGATTTTGTGCCTCAACCTGAAAATGGAACATTCAACATTTTGACATAATGATGAGCTCAAAGAAAAGTGCTCAGTGTGATTGGAACATAAAGCTTTTAAAATGGATGGCTTGCATAAAGATATTTTTGCTCTGAGGCCTGTGACAGCTGCTTTCTGCATTTGAAAAGAACTATTTGGACCCTGTTGTTTCATGGAGCAGAAGCCAATCCGAATGGGTGATGCTCTGTAAGCTATTGTTTGAAAGATGTGTCATAGGGGTCTTTTGCAAGGTTCATGAAGGCTGTGCTAAGCTCATCCATCCAGTAAAAGTGAAATTCTTTCAGGCCACAGGATGGGGTTAGTTTCCCTTTGGATAAAATACTTGTTACTGGGAAGTGAAATGAAGGACCTCTATCACACTGGGTTCCTTCACAATAGAGAACCTGAAAATAACTATCTGAAGACCTGTCCTCCAGTTTTTTTCCTGACCACAGAATGCCTCATTTCTGCTCTCCACCCTGAACTACTTTCAGGGGGTGTTGGAGGTCAGCAGCTGCAGCAGCACATGATTTAACCCTTATAGAGGCAGATGGCAAGCACCCATTTATGACATTATGACATTGAAGTCGCTCAGTTGTGTCTGACTCTTTATGACCCCATGGACTGTAGCCTACCAGGCTCCTCCGTCCATGGAATTTTCCAGGCAAGAGTACTGGAGTGGGTTGCCATTTCTTTCTTCAGGAGATCTTCCTGACCCAGGGATCAAACCCAGGGCTCCTGCATTGTAGGCAGACGCTTTACTGTCTGAGCCACAGGGAAGTCCATGGCAAGGGGGCAGATGGCAAGCACCCATGGCAAGTGCCAATTTGTGGTTGACAAGGGCATTCCCAGCTTACTCTCATAATGGAGGAATACTAAGGAGAAGGCACTCAACTCTGAACATCACCCTGCGGGATCCTCATGTTAGACTCACCATCTGGAGAACTTCAAAATACTAAAGTAGGCCTTTATCCCAGATGGATTTTAACTTTTATCCTTGAAGTTTTTGCTCATACACCTAAATATAAAGAATAGTAACCTGTCCCCATGTGCCTTCCACCAGTGCCTCTCAAACCCTGCCCCATGGTGATCCTGGGAGAGCTTCCAAACCTGCTAGTGCTCCTTCTGTGTAAAATCACTGCCCTGAGATGGTTGATGCCAGCAACCATCTGATGTGTCTTACAGTTTCAGGCATCACCAGCAATTCCTCCCCACTACCTCCCATTATTAATTCTTCAAAGCACAACTCAGTGCACAAACCCTGGCTTCCATGTAGCCTCAATCACTCTACTCAAACATCCTCTACGGGACAATGTTTTCGTAAATGTGTCTGTGGCTTGAGATGACAAAGAAAAGGTGTGAGGTCATAATTAAGCATTTTCTACATCAAAGACATGTTTCTTATTGGGGAGAACATCAAGGAATTCTGGATGTTTAGTGGTAAGAGTAGAACAACATGAAGATCTCTACCTCCTCCAAGAGCTGGTAATTAAGACAGCCTCTGTCCAACTCAGACATTCTTTGTGTCCAAAGTTTTTGGATCAGAAAAGCCAAATATAGTGCAATTTCTTCTGTGGGAGGCCAGATGCAGGTGAAATTTGATCTCTTTCATCTCCCTCATGATGAGGGAGGACAGAGTGAAGTTTTGCTCTTACTCCTCTAACACTGAACTGAAAAATCTCACCAAATTGAAATAATGGAAATACCATGACAAGATGTTGGTTCAATAAATAATATGTCTCATTTTCTTTTTTTTTTTTTAAGTCTTTATTGAATCTGTTACAATATTGCTTCTCTTTTATGTTTTGGGTGTTTTTTGGGGTTTTTTTTGGCCATGAGGCATGTGGGATTTTAGCTCCCTGACCACAGACTGAATCTGAACCCTTTGCTTTGGAAGGCAAAGTTTTAACCACTGAATCAGGGAAGTCCCTTAGGTCTCATTTTCTTGTTAATCCATTCATGGCAGATGAGGTGGAATGAAGCGGCATGCAGAGAAGAAAGGAGACAGAGTGGTTGGGATGAAGATCCAGTTAGAATGGAGAACCCTTCATCAGAACCCTATCCCTCATTAAAAAGGCCAAGGTAACATGTCTCTTCCCTCTTCTACAGCCCTTCTCTCAGTCACTGAGCAACGAATGGTGGATAAGAGTGTTATGTAATAATCATGGTTTCCAGTTTCTGTACTTGATATTTGACATCTTGAGGTCTTGCTGACCCTGGAGAAACTGCCCCTCCCAAGGCTACTTAATTCTTAGGCGTAGTGAATAATTCAGCTGAGATTGTGCCTTTCACATGCAAACTGACCAATCCAGAGCCTACACCCCAACTACCTCTTTTATCAGGCTCTCACACTCTAGACTGTTCACCCTCCCTAATCACCCCACTGCCAGATACAACAACCAGGAACAGACTTCTGCCCTAGACCCAGCTGCACTTATTCAAATTAGCCAATCCTCAGCCTACTTACCCTGCCTCACCTATTCCTTCCCATGGAAACCACAATAAAAATTCTCACCACATTTTTTTCTCCACTCCTTCTGCCTCATGACTGATCCCAATGCTTCCCCAGGTGGCCCTTCATGGCTTAGTGAACCCCATTCTTCTTGGGATCTGTGAGTATAACAAGTTATCTTTTCAATGGCAATTGATAAGCTCAATTTGCAGGAAAAAATTAAGAGCACTGGAAATAGTATCTGGGGTCAAGAAGTAACAGAACCAGATATGGAACAATGGAAAGAAATACATCAAGGCTGCATAATAACCCTGCTTATTTAACTTATATAAGTAGAGTATATCATGCAAAATGCAGGGCTGGATGAATCACAAGCTGGAATTAAGATTGCCAGGAGAAATATCAACAATCTCAGATATGCATATGATACTACCCTAATGAAAGAAAACGAAGAGGAATTAAAGAGCCTCTTGATGAATGGGAAAAAGGAAAGTGGAAAGGCTGGCTTAAAATTCAACATTCAAAAGGTTAAGATCATGGCATCTGGTCCCATCACTTCAGGCAAATAGATGGGGGAAAAATTGAAACAGTGGCAGATTTCAGTTTTTTGGGCTCCAAAATCACTTCAGACAGTTACTGCAGCCTTGAAATTAAAATACACTTGCTCTTTGGAAAAAAAAGCCATGACACACTTAGACAGCATATTAAAAAGCAGAGACCTCACTTTGTCGACAAAGGTCTGTCTGGTCAAAGCTTCCAGTAATCATGTATGGACGTGAGAGTTGGGGATGTGAAAGTTGGACCATAAAGAAGGTTGAGCACCGAAGAATTGATGCTTTCAAACTGTGGTGCTGGAGAAGACTCTTGAGAGTCCCTTGGACAGAAAAGAGATCAAACCAGTCCATCCTAAAGGAAATAAGTCCTGAGTACTCACTGGAAAGACTGATGCTGAAGCTGAAGCTCCAATACTTTGGCCATCTGATGTGAAGAGCTGACTCATTGGAAAAGACCCTGATGCTGGGAAAGATTGAGAGCATGAGGAGAAGGGGGCAACAGAGGTTGAGATGGTTGGATGGCATCACCACGAGTTTGAACAAACTCAGGGAGATAGTGAAGGACAGGGAAGCCTGGTGCGCTGCAGTCCACGGGGTCACAAAGAGTTGGACAGGACTTAGTGACTGAACAGCAACAAATATAAAAGGTTGTGTAAATGTACTTTTCCCCTTTTCTCCTAATTTTGTTAAAAGACATAAGATTATGTAAAGTAATAATTATAACAATATATTTTTGGACTAATAACATATATAGAGGTATATGATGATAAAAGCACAAAGGAGAAGGGAAGAAATGAAGACATATTAGAGCACTATTGCTGTATTTTATGAGAATTAAGTCATTATTAACCTGAAATAGATGGTATAAGTTAGCATGCATATTGTAATTTGTAGAGCCATCACTGAGAAAATAACTCAAAGCTGCAATAAAACAACAGTTACCCTAAAAAAAATTGTTTAGCACAAAAGCAGTAAAGGGAGAACAGACTTTAGAAATGTAGAAAACAAAGTGGCAACCTAAATTCAACCACATCAATAATTATATTAAATATAAATGGACTAAACACTATAATCAAAGGCAGTTAGACTGGATTTTAAAAAGCAGGATTCAATGGATACTGTTTGTAAGAGACATATTTCATATACACACACACACAAACACACAAATAGGTTGGAAGTAAAATGATGAAAAGGGTATACCATGCAAATGGTAGAAACAAGAGAGCCAGAGGTGACATACACTTAGTATCAGACAAAATAGACCTTAAGAATTTAAAAGGATTATAAGTGAGCACTATGAACAACTTTATACCGACAAATTAGACAACTTAAATGAAATGAAAAAATTTTCTAGAAAGAAATTGCCAAAACTGACTTAAGGGGAAACTAGAAGTCCTGAATGGGCTTCCCAGGTGGCTCAATGATAAAAAAAAAAAAAATCCATTTTCCAATGCAGGAGATGCAGGAGGCACAGTTCAGTCACTGGGCTGGGAAGATTCCTTGGAGTAGGAAATGGCAACCCTCTCCTGTACTCTTGCCTGGAAAGTTTCATGGACAGAGGAGCCTGACGGGCTACAGTCCATGGGATCATAAAAAGCAGACACAACTGATCACAGAGCACACACAAAAGTCCTGAATAGATCTGTAACAAGTTATGAAATTAAAATAACTTTAAAATCTTCTTGTAAAGAAAATCCAAGGCTTTTCTTTTTATCAGAATTCACTGGTAAATTCTATCCAATATTTAAAGAAGAAATAATACCAATCTTATACAACTCTTTTAGAGTACAGAGGAAGAGGGACAATTTCTCAACTCACTCTATAAGGCTGATATTACCAGAAAAAAAGGCCAAAAAGACATCAAAGAAAAGAAAACTACAGACCAACGTTCGTATTGCAATATATCCAGTAGCCTATAAAAAGAGTTTAAGCACCATGACCATGTAAGATTTATCCTAGAAGTTCAAAGTTGATCTAACATTCAAAAATCAGTCCCTGTGTTACATAATTCTAACAGAATAAAGGACAAAACCTCATGATCACCTCAATAGATGCAAAAAAAAAAAAAAAAAAAAAAATTCCAGCAATATCCAACACCATTCATGATTAAAACTCTTCAAAAACTAAGGATAAAATAAACTTTCTCAGCTTTATAAAAAGCACCTGTAAAAACCCTACAACTAATTTACTTTATGGTAAAAGACTAAATCCTTTCTCCCACAGATCAGGAATAAGGTAAAGATTTCAGTACTCACCACTTCTATTCAACTTCATACTAGAGGTTCTACCAAGTGAGATAGGGGCAAGAAAAAAGCAATTAAACACATACTGAGTGGAAACAAAGAGCTAAACCTGTTCACAGATGACATGAATCTGCATGCAGAAAATCCTGAAGATTCTACATAAAATCCACAGAAAGAACAAAGTAAGACTACTTATGCCACTTGATTTCAAAACTTACTTTAAAGCTACTGTAAACAAGAGAGTGTGATTTTGGATTAAGGGGAAAACATACAGATATATTGAATGGAAGAAAAATCCAGAAATGGACTCTTACATTTATGGTCAAACAATTTTTTACAAAGGTACCAAGCCAACTCAGTGGAAGAAAGGATGATCTTTTCAACAAATGATACAGAAAGGACTAGATATCCATATGTGGTGGTAGTCCCTCAGTTATATCCAACTCTTTGTGACCCCATGGACTGCAGCCCACTAGGCTCCTCTGTCCATGGAATTCTCCAGGCAAGAATACTGGAGTGGGTTGTCATTCCCTTCTCCAAAGGATCGTCCCAACCCAGGGATTGAACCTGGGTCTCCTGCATTGCAGGCAGTGGCACTGTTTGAGCCACCAGGGGATAACCATATGTAAAATAAAAACAAAAACAAACAGGTTGGTATCTAACACCACATTTAAAAAAATCAGCACAAAATATATCATACTTGATATGTAAGAACTAAAACTGTCAGTCTTCTAGAATAAAACATGAGAGTAAGTCTTTATAACCTTGGATTAGGCAAAGATTTCTAATATGACACCCAAAGTGCAACTTATTTAAAAAAAAACAAAAAAAAAAAACTTTGCTAAATTAGACTTCATTGAAATTAAAATATTTGCTCTTCAGAAAGCACCATTATATTAAGCCACAAACTGGAAGGAAATATTTGCAAATTGTATGCCTGATAAATGATTTGTATCCAGAATATATGAAGAAGTTTTCCAACTCAATAAGGAAACAGTTTTTAAAATGGGCAATATTTCAATAGACATTTCTCCAAAGAGGATACACAAATGGCTAATAAGCATGTGAAAAGATGTTCAACATCATTATTCATTACAGAAATGCACACACCTACCCATTAAGGCCACAATGAAAGACCACACATACAATGGTGTTCATGAAAAAACCAAACAGGTATTATTAAGTATTTCTGAAGATGTACAAAAGCTGAATTTTCATCCCTTGGTTGTAGGAATTGAAAACAGTATTGCCACTTTGAAAAACAGTTTGGTAGCTTCTTTAAAAATTAAATATACTCTTACCATGTAAAGAAACATTTCCAGTTCTAGGTATCTTCCAAAGAAAAATGAAAATATGTGACGTATACAAAAAGGCTTGTGTGTGACCATTCACAAAACTGTTATTTATAAAACTAAAAAATGAAAACAAGCCATGAATGGACAAGCAAAATTCTCTACAGTGGAATTTTTATAAATATTATAAAATAAACTGCTGAAAAAATGCTTATTCCATCCCCATTTCTATAAAATCAAATTTATAGAGACAAAAAGCAGACCAGCAGTTGCCTGGGGCTGGAAGTGGGAGTGGAAATTAACTGAAGACAGCATAAAGAAATTTTCTGGGGTGATGGAAATGTTCTATGGATTGTAAGGATGGTTGCACAGCTCTGTAAATTTAAAAAGCATTTGCTTGTATACTTATAATGGGTGTATTCTGTGGTATGTAAATACACTTCAGTAAAGTTGGTAATAAAAATTACGAAATGAGAGACACAAATAGAGATGTAAGAGAGAAATTACATCCAAGGTCAGGAGCAGCGGTCAAGAGGAGCTACCCCACGTCCAAGGTCAGGAGTGGTGGCTGTGAGGAGATATCCCACGTCCAAGGTAACAGAAACCCAAGTAAGATGGCAGGTGCTGAGAGAGGGCATCAGAGGGCAGACAGACTGAAACCACAAACACAACTAGCCAATCTGATCACATGGACCACAGCCTTGTTTAACTCAATGAAACTAAGGCCATGCCCTGTGGGGCCACCCAAGACAGACGGGTCATGGTGGAGAGGTCTGACAGAATGTGGTCCACTGGAGAAGGGAATGGCAATACACTCCAGTATTCTTGCCTTGAGAGCCCCATGAACAGTAGGAAAAGGCAAAAAGATAGGACACTGAAAGATGAACCGGTAGGTCGGTAGGTGCCCAACATACTACTGGAGATCAGTGAGAAATAACTCCAGAAAGAATGAAGGGATGGAGCCAAAGAAAAAACAACACCAAGTTGTGGATGGGACGGGTGATAGAAGCAAGGTCTGATGCTATAAAGAGCAATATTGCATAGGAACCTGGAATGTTAGGTCCATAAATCAAGGCAAATTGGAAGTGGTCAAACAGATGGCAAGAGTGAACGTCAACATTTTAGGAATCAGCGAACTAAGATGGACTGGAATGGGTGAATTTAACTCAGATGACCATTATATCTACTACTGTGGGCAGGAATCCCTTAGAAGAAATGGAGTAGCCATCATAGTCAACAAAAGAGTCCAAAATGCAGTACTTGGATGCAATCTCAAAAACGAGAGGATGATCTGTGTTTCCAAGGCAAACCATTCAATATCACGGTAATACAAGTGTATGCCCTGACCAGTAATGCTGAAGCTGAACAGTTCTATGAAGACCTACAAGATCTCTTAGAACTAACACTCAAAAAAGATGTCCTTTTCATTATATGGAACTGGAGTGCAAAAGTAAGAAGTCAAGAAACACCTGGAGTAACAGGCAAATTTGGCTTGGAGTACAGAATGAAGCAGGGCAAAGGCTAATAGAGTTTTGCCAAGAGAATGCGCTGGTCATGGCAAACACCCTCTTCCAACAACACAAGAGAAGACTCTACACATGGACATCACCAGATGGTCAACACCAAAATCAGATTGATTATATTCTTTCCAGCCAAAGATGAAGAAGCTCCATACAATCAGCAAAAACAAGGCCGGGAACTGACTATGGCTCAGATCATGAACAACTTTTTGCCAAATTCAGACTTAAATTGAAGAAAGTAGGGAAAACCACTAGACCATTCAGGTATGACCTAAATCAAATCCCTTATGATTATTACAGTGGAAGTGAGAAGTAGATTTAAGGGACTAGATCTGATAGAGTGCCTGATGAACTATGGATGGAGGTTCGTGACATTGTACAGGAGACAGGAATCAAGACCATCCCCAAGAAAAAGAAATGCAAAAAAGCAAAATGGTTGTCTGAGGAGGCCTTACAAATAGCTGTGAAAAGAAGAGAAGTGAAAAGCAAAGTAGAAAAGGAAAGATATTCCCATTTGAATGCAAAGTTCCAAAGAATGGCAAGGAGAGATAAGAAAGCAATCCTCAGCGATCAATGGAAAGAAATAGAGGAAAACAATAGAATGGGAAAGACGAGAGATCTCTTCAAGAAAATTAGAGATACCAAGGGAACATTTCATGCAAAGATGGGCTCAATAAAGGACAGAAATGGTATGGACCTAACAGAAGTAGAAGATATTAAGAAGAGGTGGCAAGAATACACAGAAGAACTGTACAAAAAAGATCTTCACGACCCAGATAACCATGATGGTGTGATCACTCACCTAGAGCCAGATATCCTGGAATGTGAAGTCAAGTGGGCCTTAGGGAAGCATTACTATAAACAAAGCTAGTGGAGGTGGTGGAATTCAAGTTGAGCTATTTCAACTCCTAAAAGATGATGCTGTGAAAGTGCTGTGCTCAATATGCCAGAAAATTTGGGAAACTCAGCAGTGGCCATAGGACTGGAAAAGATCAGTTTTCATTCCAATCCCAAGGAAAGGCAATGCCAAAGAATGCTCAAACTACTGCACAATTGCACTCATCTCACATGCTAGTCAAGTAATTCTCAAAATTCTCCATGCCAGGCTTCAGCAATACATGAACCATGAACTTCCAGATGTTCAAGCTGGTTTTAGAAAAGGCAGAGGAACCAGAGATCAAATTGCCAATATCCGCTGGATCATCGAAAAAGCAAGAGAGTTCCAGAAAAACATCTAATTCTGCTTTATTAACTATGCCAAAGCCTTCAACTGTGTGGATCATAATAAACTGTGGAAAATTCTGAAAGAGATGGGAATACCAGACCACCTGCCCTGCCTCTTGAGAAACCTGTATGCAGGTCAGGAAGCAACAGTTAGAACTGGACATGGAACAACAGACTGGTTCCAAATAGGAAAAGGAGTACGTCAAGGCTGTATATTGTCACCCTGCTTATTTAACTTATATGCAGAGTACATCATGAGAAACGCTGGGCTGGAAGAAGCACAAGCTGGAATCAAGATTGCCGGGAGAAATATCAATAACCTCAGATATGCAGATGACACCACCCTTATGGCAGAAAGTGAAGAAGAAACTGAAGAGCCTCTTGATGAAAGTGAAAGAGGAGAGTGGAAAAGTTGGCTTAAAGCTCAACATTAAGAAAACTAAGATCATAGCATCTGGTCCCATCACTTCATGGCAAATAGGTGGGGAAACAGTGGAAATAGTGACAGACTTTATTTTTGGGGGCTCCAAAATCACTGCATATGGTGATTGCAGCCATGAAATTAAAAGATGCTTACTCCTTGGAAGGAAAGTTATGACCAACCTAGATAGCATATTAAAAAGCAGAGACATTACTTTGTCAACAAAGGTCCCTCCAGTCAAGGCTATGGTAGTCATGTATTTTCCAGTAGTCATGTATGGATGTGAGAGTTGGACTATAAAGAAAGCTGAGCGCCAAAGACTTGATGCTTTTGAACTGTGGTGTTGGAAAAGACTCTTGAGAGTCCCTTGGACTGCAAGGAGATCCAACCAGTCCATCCTAAAGGAGATCAGTCCTGGGTGTTCATTGGAAGGACTGATGTTGAAGCTGAAACTCCAATACTTTGGCCACCTGACATGAAGAGCTGACTCATTGGAAAAGACTCTGATCCTGGGAAAGATTGAGGGCAGCAGGAGAAGGGGATGACAGAGGGTGAGATGGTTGGATGGCATCACCGACTCAATGGACATGAGTTTGGGTAAACTCCAGGTGTTGGTGATTGACAGGGAGTCCTGGCGTGCTGCAGTTCATGGGGTCACAAAGAGTCAGACACGACTGAGCAATTGAACTGAACTGAACTGAAGAGAGAAATTAAGTAAGCAAATAATATTGAATTAATGTCTAGCTCAGCCCCTGGTCTTTGTTAAATTAGTCAAATGATAATACATGTTTCTGTTTTGTCTTAGCTTCAAGAATAATTGTTGTTTTCATTCATCTTTTATGGGACAAGAAATCCTATTTAGGGTAGTGATGGTCAGTTCAACAAGACACATTTGGAGCTGAGATCGATCACATCTAGATAGGCTAATCTATTAATTTTTAATAACAGAAGCTTCAGCTTGGTTGAGTGAAATATGTATATATCTAGATAAGTTGCAGCTCTTTCCCTGATTGTAGGATGATGTTGGGGTGATAGTCAAGATATTTGGGGCTTCTCTGGTGGCTCAGATGGTTAAAAAAAAAAGAATCTGTCTGCAATGCAGGAGACCTGGATTCAATCCTTGGGTCGGGAAGATCCCCTGGAGAAGGTATGGCTTCCCACTCCAGTATCCTTGCCTGGAGAATTCAATGGATGGAGGAGCCTGGTGGGCTACAGTCCACCGGGTCTCAAAGAGTCAGACATGACTGAGTGACTAACAATTTCACTTTTTTTATAGTATTTGTGTGCATGTTAGTCGCTCAGTCATGTCTGACTCTTTGCAACCCCATGAACGGTAACATGCCAGACTCCTCTGTCTATGGGATTCTCCAGGCAAGAATACTGGAGTGGGTTGCCATTTCCTTCTCCAGGAGATCTTCCCAACCCAGGGATCAAACCCGGGTCACCTGCATTGCAGGCAAATTCTTTACCATCTGAGCTACTAGGGAAGTTTCTTTTTCTTTCAAAATATTTAACCACCACCTAGAACCTTTGATCAGACTACTGAGTCAGTGGATTTAGCCTCAATTGCCCATACAGATCTTGGATGAAACATTTTGAAATACTGACTTGAGAGTGTGTTTCTTGACTTCCAGTGACCATGGGCCTGTCTGTTACCTTGGGAAGGGCAGTGAAACCCTAAGCCCTGTCCATCTTCTCACCCAGGGCCTTGCCAATGAATTACAGAGAAAGGATCTCAGGTTGCTTCCTGAGTTTATCCTTACTTGTTCAAATTATAGTTATACTTTCTCATTAGCTTTGTTAATATTCAGACAACTTTCAAGTTTGATTTTCTCATTCCCATAAAACAGATTTTAAAGCAACCCAAAGTAAGGCTCAGAGGGGCTCAGGGAGCAGCCAAGAATCACTTTGAACTCCAAGATGACTGATTCTGGTTCCAGTGGAAGTTGAACAAAGAGCTTTGGCTGGAGGAAACAGTGTCCTTCTCAATGTTGAAATTCATATGTGTTGAAATCGTAGCATTCATCACAATGCTATAAAATAACCTGAAAACCACTCTTATAATAGTATCAGTGACTAATGACACTTTAAAAAAATCTCTTCTCCTACTTACACGTTGAAGGGTGATGAAAGCTTTAAGCTTTTTAAGTGGGATTTCAGGTCTAGCGACGAAGGTAGATGTTATTTTGCCTATTACCAGAGCCAGCTTTGTGCCCAATAGATGGATCATGACTGTCTATGTATCTTAACTTTCTTGTGATCTATTAATAACTTTCCTGAATGCAAACTATACAGTGGATGATACATGGAAATTCACCTATGTGATAGCCATACACCATAATACTGTAAGTCCTCAGTAAAGAACAACAAAAAGGGAAAAATTCTCTAAACAAAGACCTCCATGGGCCCTGTAATAAAATGGCAGGAGATGCATCCTGGGGGCCACTCCTGAAGGCCCATTCCCTGAGGCCACAGAAATGACAGAATGCCCTGCCTTTCCCCTCTGTCTCCCCAGAGGGCTTGTTCCTAGATCTGAAGTCAATGGCAGTACTGTGTCACATCTAAAGAGTCCACACCCAACCCAAGGAGTGGAAAATCTTTCCCCAAAAATCCTTAGACCAAATTCCTCAAACCCTACCCAGACTGCGACAGGCTGTATGTGCCTTGATCTGAAATCTGGAGCCCACCCAGCTCCTCTCCCTCGTGTCCTAGCAGAGCCACACAGTGCCTCCAAGGGCCTGGCTACACAACACACCAGAGCATGTGACTCGGCTGGCAGAAGCACAGAGGTCATTGGTGCCAGCTCCGTTCAGTGCCCTAAACCATCTGCGATAACAAAGCGCCATTCTGCTGAGAGCCAAGTACCAGTGTGAAGGCTGTGTCGGCGCCGCAGCTGTGAATCAACAGTAGCCTGTGCTGCAACTGATGCCACCTGGGGCATTTTCCCAGCCCCACAGCTCCACTGTGCCTTTCTGAAAGACGGAAGGGGTCAGGGCAAAGAAAGGTGGGGCAGGGGCAGAGGGACATCATCAGAGAAGGGGGGGAGAAAGAGAGATGGAATTCAGCCCCAGCCAGCTGTGTGACTTTAACGATATCACTTAACCTCTCTGGGCTGTCTTGCACTGTGCCATTATATGATTCCCTCTCTAACTCTGGGACCTTGATGATGAGTCAGATATGGCTCAGTCCAGGTCCAGCTGATGAAAAGAAAGTCAGGTAGGAGGCAGCAGAGGTGGGCCTGGCAAACTTGAGAATACATTCATCTTATTCACTGACAGGGCCTGGGAAGAAGGAGACCAGAGCAGTCTCTCCTGGCCTCATCAGGACCTGGCTTCTAGAAAGTACTCTTTACTCTTCCTTCCTTTCAACATCTCAACAAGCTCAGCTCCTCCCTCCTCTAAACTCTTTATTTCTTGTCTCTCAGTTTGCCTTCTGGGTCCTAAACAGACAGCTGGTCTCCTCTGTGGCCACTTCTCAACACTCTGCTGGAACTGGCTTCCTCACCACGTTGCTGACACCTCTTTTGGGACACTGCCAGCTCGGGGGACACCTATCAGTCTGAATCCTATGTGAGGTTTCTGCAGTTCTGGGCATCTGGCCACACCCTTCAGTGTGAAGGACCCCTCCGCTCTGGGCCCTGTTACCTCTGGCTTCCCCTGCCTTCCTGGCCAGTCTCAATTCCATACTCTCCTCACTGTTTAGACTTATGCACTGGTATCCTTTGCAAATTAACCTTCAGCTCCTCTTTATCTCACTGTATACCTCCTATGTTTTGTGTACTCATTGCTTCAATCACCATTTCTCTGCCACTTGCTCCCAAATCCGAGTTTCCCTCCTCCCCCCTTGGGCTCCCAGAATGAAGTGTATCCTCATTTACCTCTGTGCAAGGCTTTTTACAGGCGCCTCCACTTCTGCATTCTGCCAGCACTGTGATGAGTGCTATGTCAGCCTAACTGCTTAAAATATGGCCATTCCTCCTCACTACACTTAGGAGAATGCCCTGAGGTCTAGCATAGCATAGCCAGGCTGCTTACCTTGCAGTGCATTGCTGGCTGCATCTTACTTGTTCTCTGGGAGTCAGCCCAGGGCCGGCCGCCTGTCCTCCGATTTGGACCAGGCCCTTGGCCTCACTGGATGCCAGCATTCCCTCTAATGTGCTCTCGCTCCTGCCCACCTCAGTGACCCCTGCAGACAAGGAGCAAATTGATGGCCGGAACAGGGTCAAGCCATACCCACCTCCATGTGTCCCAAGAGCCCAGCATATCTTCTGGCCCATGTTAATGGTTGGGCCCTCTCTCTTCCTGAGGCTTCCCAGGTGGCTCAGATGGTAAACAGTCTGCCTGCAATGTGGGAGATCCAGGTTCAATCCCTGTGTCAGGAAGATCACCTGGAGAAGGGAATGGCCACCCACCCCAGTATTCTTGCCTGGAGAATTTCATGAACAGAGGAGCCCAGTGGGGCAGGAGGAGAAGGGGGCAACAGAGGATGGGATGGTTGAATGGCATCACCAACTCAATGGACATGAGTTTGAGCAAGTTCTGAAAGATAGTGAAGGGCAGGGAAGCCTGGCATGCTACAGTCCATGGGGTCTCAAAGAGTAGGACACAACTTAGTGACTGAGCAACAACAACCTCTCTCTTCTGCTCAGTTAATGTTTGAAAACCACAAGCATAGAGGAAGAAAAATTGGATCCAGCATATGCATTGCTCTGCCCTTTGATCTATTTGAAAAGCCAGGATAGACTTGGCTTTGTGGGTATTGGAAGGGCTGCTCACTGAATGATTTTCCTGGCCTGTGACAGCACCTCAGATACAGCTAAAGACCTCTGGGGTGGTAGGCTCCGGAGACAGCATCACGCCCTACAGATACTAGAGATAGCAATCATGCTCAGCACTGAAGCAATGAGCACTGTGGTAAAAACCTTTGACAGAAAACAGGTGCAAGTCCCTTCCCAAAACCAAAGAATCATGGTGCTGTTCACAGAAAATGCCTGAGCATTCAATACTTATAATTTTTCAGTTCAGTTCAATCACTCAGTCATGTCCAACTCTGCTACCCCATGGACTCCAGCACGCCTGACTTCCCTGTCCATCACCAACTCCAGAGCTTGCTCAAACTCATGTTCATGGAATTGGTGACACCATCCAACCATCTCATCCTCTCTTATTCCCATCTCTTCCTGCCTTCAATCTTTCCCAGCATCAGAGTCTTTTCCACTGAGTCAGTTCTTCGCATCAGGTGGCCAAAGTATTACAGCTTCAGCTTCAGCATCAGTCCTTCCAATGAGTATTCAGGACTGATCTCCTTCAGGATGGACTGGGTGGATCTCCTTGCAGTCCAAGGGGCTATCAAGAGTCTTCTCCAACACCACAGTTCAAAAGCATCAATTCTTCAGTGCTCGGCTTTCTTTAGAGTTCAACTCTCACAACCATGCATGACTGCTGTAAAAACCATAACCTTGACTAGATGGACCTTTGTTGGTAAAGTAATTTTGAATATTTATTTATTCATTTATTTCTGGCTGTGCTGGGTCTTGGTTGCTGGGCATGGGCTTTCTCCGGCTGTGGTATGCAGGCTTCTTGTTGTGTGGAGCATGGACTCTAGGGTACTTAGGCTTTTAGTAGTTGCAGCTCACATGCTCCAGAGTGTGGAGTCATTAGTTGTGGCTCATGGGCTGAGTTGCCCCACAGCATGAGGGATCTTCCCAGACCAGGAATCAAATCTGGTGTCCCCTGCATTGCAAGGCAGATTCTCAACCACTGGACCGTCAGGGAAGCCCCAATAATTACAGGGTTTTTTTTTTAAAGTCATCCTCTCCAAGCAGCATTCAGCTGGTCAAAATTCCCTGGAAAAGTCAGAGAACATGGGATTCAGAGTCCCACAGAAATCCTGTATCAATGTTTACCTTATCTATTACTGTATTTAGTAGAAATATATACAAATCTGTTCATTTCTTTGCAATCGGTCACTGTATCTACAGAAACACAGGCTCCCTTAGCTGAAATCACAGAGGTGTATAGGATAGGTGTATGGGGTCATATCACAAGCCACACACACAATGATAATTCAGGGCATGTTGGAGAACAGCTTCCAGGTCTATTATAAGTCTGATATTTCTAAAAACAATCCAAACATTTTATATTTTTCTTTTTATTTTTTTTATTTTTTTTTATTTTTTATTTTTTATTATTATTATTTTTTTCCAGTGGGTTTTGTCATACATTGATATGAATCAGCCATGGATTTACATGTATTCCCAATCCCGATCCCCCCTCCCACCTCCCTCTCCACCCGATTCCTCTGGGTCTTCCCAGTGCACCAGGCCGGAGCACTTGTCTCATGCATCCCACCTGGGCTGGTGATCTGTTTCACCATAGATAATATACATGCTGTAGAACGTTCTTTAAATGTTGATAGAATTTACCAATGAAGCCATCTACTCCTGGGCTTTCCTTTTGGTGAGATTTTTTATTACTGATTCAGTTTCCCTTACTAATTAAAGTTCTCTTTAGATTTTCTATTTCTTCATGAGTCAGATTTGATAGCTAGTATATTTCCAGGAATTTGCTTATTTCACATAGGTTATTTAATTTGTTGCCATTCATTGTATTCCACTTACAGTCTTTTTTATTTTTGTGAGATTGGTTTTAATGTCTCTGCTTTCATTTTTGATTCTAGTAAGTTGAGTTTTGCAGTATTTCTGATGGGGAAGCTACTGTCATCTTTATTTTTGTCCTTTGGATATAATGTGTTGTTTTTTATTTCTAGCTTTTAAAAAAATTTTTTTCTTTCTTACTGCTACCAAGCAATGTGATTATGATTGATCTGCCTTTTTAGCTTCTTTGTGTTTCTTGTACTTAGTGTCCACTGAGCCTTTTCTTCCCCCCCTAATCTGTGAGTTTATCACTTTCCTTAAATTTGGAGAGTTTTCAATCATTGTTTAAAAATATTTTTTTGTTTCCCCATCTACTTTCTGTGTCAAACACTTCCAGGCCACTTGAAGTTGCTCCATAGCTTAATTGTCTATTTTATTTCAATGTTTTTTCTCTGTGGTTCATTGGGATAATTTCTTTAGGTGCAGCTTCAAGTTTACATTTTTTCTTAAATGTCTACTCTGATGTTAATCCCATCTGGTGTATTTTTTAGTCTAAGCCACTGTGGTTTTCATCTCTAGAGTTTCAATTTGAGTTTCTCAATACCTTTCATGTCTCTGCTTAACATTAGCAATTTTTCTTCTAGCTTCTTTTTTTAATTTATTTTTTATTGAAGAATAATTGTTTTACAGAATTTTGCTGTTTTCTGTCAAACCTCCACATGAATCAGACATAGGAATACATATATCCCCTCCCTTTTGAAGCCCCCTCCCATCTCCCTCCCCATCCCACCCCTCTAGGTTGATACAGACACCTTGTTTGAGTTTCCTGAGCCATAAAAAAAATTCCTGTTGACTATCTACTTTACATATGGTAATGTAAGTTTCCATGTTATTCTTTCCATACATCTCACCCTCTCCTCCCCTCTCCCCATGTCCATAAGTCTATTCTCTATGTCTGTTTCTCCACTGTTGCCTTGTAAATAAATTCTTCAGTACCACTTTTCTAGATTCTGTATATATGCATTGGAATATGGTATTTATCCTTCTCTTTCTGACTCACTTCACTCTGTATAATAGGTTCTAGGTTCATCCACCTCTTTAGAACTGATTCAAATGTGTTCTTTTTTGTGGCTAAGTAATATTCCATTGCGTATATGTACCATAGCTTCTTTATCCATTCATCTATCAATGGACATGTAGGTTGCTTCCATGTTCTAGCTATTGTAAATAGTGCTCCAATGAACAACGGGATACATGTGTCTCTTTCAATTTTGGTTTCCTCAGGGTATATGCCTAGGAGTGGGATTGCTGGGTCATGTGGTGATTTTATTCCTAGTTTTTTAAGGAATCTCCATACCATCTCTCATAGTGGCTCTATCAGTTTATATTCCCACCAACAGTGCAAGACCATTCCCTTTTCTCCACACCCTTTCCAGCATTTATTGTTTATAGATATTTGATGATGGCCATTCTGACTGGTTTGAGGTAATATCTCATTGTGGTTTTGATTTGCATTTCTCTAATAATGAGCTATGTTGAGCATTTTTTCATGTGTTTATTAGCCATCTGTATGTCTTCTTTGTAGAAATGTCTGTTTAGGTCTTTTTCCCACTTTTTGATTGGGTTTTGTTTTTCTGGTAGTGAGTTGTATGAAACGGTTGTATATTTTGGAAATTAACCCTTTGTCAGTTGTTTCATTTGCTATTATTTTCTCCCATTCTGAGGGTTGTCTTTTCACCTTGCTTATAGTTTCCTTTGCTGTGCAAAAGCTTTTAAGTTTAATCAGGTCCCACTTGTTTACTTGTGTTGCTATTTCCATTACTCTAGGAAGTGGGTCATAGAGGATCTTGCTTTAATTTATGTCATCAAGTGTTCTGCCTATGTTTTCCTCTAAATTTTACAGTTTCTGCTCTTACGTTTAGGTCTTGAATCCATTTTCAGTTTATCTTTATGTATGGTGTTAGGAAGTATTCTAATTTCACTCTTTTGCATGTAGCTTTCCAGTTTTCCCAGCACCATTTATTGAAGAGGCTGTCTTTGCCCCATGGTATATTCTTGCCTCCTTTGTCAAAAATAAGGTACCCATAGGTGCACAGGATTATTTCTGGGCTTTCTATCTTGTTCCATTGGTCTATATTTCTGTTTTTGTGCCAGTACCATACTGTCTTGATGACTGTATCTTTGTAGTATAATCTGAAGTCAGGAAGGTTGATTCCTCCAGCTCCATTCTTCTTTCTCAAGATTGTTTGGCTGTTCAGGGTCTTTTTTGTTTCCCTATGAATCATGAAAATTTTTGTTCTAGTTCTGTGAAAAATGACATTGGTAATTTGATAGGGATCTCATGGAATCTGTAGATTGCGTTTGGTAGTATAGTCATTTTCACAATATTGATTCTTCCAGGAAAATGGAATATCTCTCCATCTGTTTATGTCATTTTTGATTTTTTTCATCAGTGTCTTACAATTTTCTGTATAGTTCTTTTGTCTCCTTAGGTAAGTTTATTCCTAGATATTTAATTCTTTTTGTTGCAATGGTGAATGGGATTGATTCCTTAATTTTTCTTTCTGATTTTTCATTGTTAGTATAGAAATGCAAGTTATTTCTGTGTATTAATTTTGTATCCCAAAACTTGCTAAATTCACTGATTAGCTCTAGTAATTTTCTGATACCATCTTTAGGGTTTTCTATGTACAGTATCATGTCATCTGCAGACAGTGAGAGCTTTAATTCTTCTTTTCTGATGTGGATTCCTTTTATTTCTTTTTCATCTCTGATTGCTGTAGCTAGGACTTCCAGAACTATGTTGAATAATAGTGGCAAAAGTGGACACCCTTGTCTTGTTCCTGATCTTAGGGGGAATGCTTTCAGTTTTTCACCGTTGAGAATAATGTTTGCTGTAAGCTTATCATATAAGATCTTTACTATGTTGAGGTAGGTTCTTTCTATGCCCTTTTTTTTTGAAGAGTTTTAATCATAAATGGGTGCTGAATATTGTCAAAGGCTTTTTCTCCATCTATTGAGATTATCATATGGCTTTTATCTTTCAGTTTGTTAATATGGTGTATCACATTGATTGATTTGCATATATTGAAGAATCCTTGCATCCCTGGAATAAACCCTACTTGATCATGGTGTATGAGATTTTTGATGTGTTGCTGAATTCTGTTTGCTAAAATTTTGTTGAGGATTTTTGGATCTATGTTCATCTGTGATATTGGCCTGTAGTTTTCTTTTTGTGTGTTGTCTTTGCCTGGTTTTGGTATCAGAGTGATGGTGGCCTCATAGAATGAATTTGGAAGTGCTCCTTCCTCTGCAATTATTTGAAAGAGTTTTAGAAGGATAGACATTAGCTCTTCTCTAAACATTTGATAGAATTCTCCAGTGAAGCCATCTGGCCCTGGGCTTTTGTTTTTTGGGATATTTTTAATCACAGCTTCAATTTCAGTGCTTGTAATTGGGTTGTTCATAATTTCTATTTCTTCCTGGTTCAGTCTTGGAAGACTGAACTTTTCTAAGCATCTGTCCTTTTCTTCCAGGTTATCCATTTTATTGCCATATAGTTGTTCATAATAGTCTCTTATAATCCTTTGTATTTCTGCATTGTCTGTTGTAACCTGTCCTTTTTCACTTCTAATTTTGTTGACTTGATTATTCTCTTTTTTTCTTGATGAGTCTAGCTAAGTGTTTGTCAATGTTGTTTATCTCCTCAAAGAACCAGCTTTTAGTTTTATTAATCTCTACTATTGTTTCTTTCATTTCTTTTTCATTTATTTCTGCCCGAATCTTTATGATTTCTTTCCTTCTACTAATTTTGGGGTTTTTTTTTTCTTGTTTTTCCAGTTGTTTTAGGTGTAAAGTTAAGTTGTCTATTCAATATTTTTCTTGTTACTTGAGGTAGGATTGTATTGCTATAAACTTCCTTCTTAGAACTGCTTTTGCTGCATCCCATAGGTTTTGAGTTGTTGTGTTTTCATTGTCATTTGTCTCTAGAATTTTTTTTGATTTCCCTTTTGATTTCTTCAGTAACCTGTTGGTTATTTAGAAATGTGTTTTTAGTCTCCATGTGTTTTTGTTTCTTACAGTTTTTTTTTCTTGTAATTGATATCTACTCTCATAGAACTGTGGTTGGAGAAGATACTTGATATGATTTCAATTTTCTTAAATTTACTGAGGTTTGATTTGTGACCCAAGATGTGGTCTATCCTGGAGAAAGTTCCGTGTGCACTTGAGAAGGAGGTGTATTCTTCTGCATTTGGATGGAATGTCCTGAAGATATCAATGAGATCCATCTCATCTAATGTACCATTTAAGGCTTATGTTTCCTTATTAATTTTCTGTTTTGATGATCTGTCCATTGATGTGAGTAGGGTATTAAAATCTCCTAATATTATTGTGTTACTGTCAATTTCTCCTTTTATGTCTGTTAGTGTTTGTCTTACATATTAAGGTGCTCCTATGTTGGGTGCATAGATATTTACAATTGTCATGTCTTCCTCTTGGATTGTTCCCTTGATCATTATGTAGTGTCCTTCCTTTATCTCTTGTAATATTCTTTATTTTAAGGTCTATTTTGTCTGATATGAGGATTGCTACTCCAGCTTTCTTTTGCTTCCTGTTTACATGGACTATATTTTTCATCCTCTCACTTTCAGTCTATATATGTCTTGAGGTCTGAAGTAGGTTTCTTGTAGACAGCATATATATGGGTCTTGTTTCTGTATCCATTCAGCCAGTATGTATCTTTTGGATGGAGCATTTAATCCATTTACATTTAAAGTAACTATTGATATGTATGTTCCTATTGCCATTTTCTTAATTGTTTGGGTTGATTTCATAGATCTTTTTTTCTTCTCTTGCATTTATTAACTAGATAAGTCCCTTTAACATTTGTTGTAAAGCTGGTTTGGTGGTACTGAAATCTCTTAACTTTTGCTTGTCTGAAAAGCTTTTAATTTCTCCATCAATTTTGAATGAGATCTTTGCTGGGTACAGTAATCTTGCTTGTAGATTTTTCCCTTTCAGTACTTTAAATATATCCTGTCTTTCCCTTCTGGCCTGCAGAGTTTCTGCTGAAAGATCAGCTGTAAGTGTATGAGGTTTCCCTTGTATGTTACTTGTTGCTTCTCCCTTGCTGCCTTTAATATTCTTTCTTTGTGTTTAGTCTTTGTTAGTTTGATTAGTATGTGTCTTGGAGTGTTTCTCCTTGGGTTTATCCTGTTTGGAACTCTGTGCCTCTTGGACTTGATTGACTATTTACTTTTCCATGTTGGGAAATTTTCAACTATATAATCTCTTCAAAAATTTTCTCATACCCTTTCTTTTTCTCTTCTTCTTCTGGGACCCCTATAACTTGAATGTTGGTGCATTTGATATTGTCCCTGAGGTCTCTGAGACTCTCCTCAGCTGTTTTCATTCTTTTTACTTTATTCTGCTCTTGAGAAGTTATTTCCACCATTTTATCTTCCAGGTCACTGATTCATCTTTCTGCTTCAAATATTCTGCTATTGATTCCTTCTAGAGTATTTCTAATTCCAGTAATTGTGTCATTTGTCTCTATCCATTTATTCTTTAATTCTTCTAGGTCTTTGTTAGTTGATTCTTGCATTTTCTCCATTTTGTTTCCAAGGTTTTTGATCATCTTTACTATCGTTATTCTCAATTCTTTTCCAGGTGATTTGCCTATTTCCTCTTCATTTACTTGGACTTCTGTGTTTCTAGTTTGTTCCTTCATTTGTGCAGTATTTTCTGCCTTAATTATTTTTTTTAAATTATTGTGTTTGAGGTCTCCTTTTCCAAGGTTTCAAGGAAAGTTGAATTCTTTCCTTGAAGAAGGCTGAATTCTTTCTTCCTTTCGGTTTCTGTCTTCCTAAGGTTGGTTCAGTGGTTTGTTTGAGCTTCCGATAAGGTGAGCTTTGTGCTGAGTTTTTGGGGTTTTTTGTTGTTGTTGTTGTTTTTCCTCTGATGGGCAAGGCTGAGTGAGGTGGTAATCCTGTCTGCTGATGATTGGGTTTGCGTTTTTGTTTTGTTTGTTGTTTAGATGAGGTGTCCTGCACAGGGTGCTACTGGTGGTTGGGTGATGCCGGGTCTTGTATTCAAGTGGTTTCCTTTGTCTGAGTTCTCACTATTTGATACTCCCTAGGGTTAGTTTTCCACAGCCATGAAATTAAAAGACGCTTACTCCTTGGAAGGACAGTTATGACCAACCTAGACAGCATATTAAAAAGCAGAGACATTACTTTGCCAACAAAGGTCCGTCTGGTCAAGGCTATGGTTTTTCCAGTGGTCATGTATGGATGTGAGAGTTGGACTGTGAAGAAAGCTGAGCACCGAAAAATTGATGCTTTTGAACTGTGGTGTTGGAGAAGACTCTTGAGAGTCCCTTGGACTGCGAGGAGATTCATCCAGTCCATCCTGAAGGAGATCAGTCCTGGGTGTTCATTGGAAGGACTGATGCTGAAGCTGAAACTCCAATACTTTGGCCACCTCATGGGAAGAGTTAACTCATTGGAAAAGACCCTGATGCTGGGAGGGACTGGGGGCAGGAGGAGAAGGGGACGACAGAGGATGAGATGGCTGGATGGCATCACCGACTTGATGGACATGAGTTTGAGTAAACTCTGGGAGTTTGTGATGGATAGGGAGGCCTGGCGTGCTGCGATTCATGGGGTCGCAAAGAGTTGGACACAACTGAGTGACTGAACTGAACTAAACTGAGCGTTAGTTTTCTGGTAGTCTAGGGTCTTGGAGTCAGTGCTCCCACTCCAAAGGCTCGGGGCTTGACCTCTGGTCAGGAATGAAGATTCCACAAGTGGTTTTTATAGCATTAAGTGAGATTAAAACAAATATCCAAAAACAAGAAACCAAAGATGAACCCCAGATAAACGGCAGTTACAAAACCAGTCAAATAATAATTAAAATAATAGAATATATGCTTATACATATATGCCCATGAGCAAAGTGAAAACAGTCCAACAAAAATAAAGTACAGTAGATTGACCCGGCAAACTAATGAAATCAAAAATTATATTTACCAAGTAAGAACAAAACTAACTAAAGCACAAACTGGAAAACAAAACTAAAGCAAGGTGTCAAGTGGGATATAAAGCAGTGAAAACAAAACTAATAAATATATTGAGAGGAAAGGAAAGAAAGAAAGAATAGATATGCAGAGTTAAATAGAGGTAGATAAAGTAGATTTATTTATTAACTGCAAGTAGAAAAGAATAGTAGGAAATGCAAACAAAGGAATAAATGTAAAAAAAAAAAATAATGGGTTTAAAAAATTAAAATTAAAAAAAGAGAAAGAAAAAAAAAAAAGAGGAGAAATCCACAGAACTGCAAAAGCCCAATGTAGAGGCAGAGGTTTATGACAACAATAAAAAAAATGTGAGGGGAAAAAAAGCTCAAAAACTTAATCGCATTTCTTAGTGCCAATAAATTTGACAACTACCACAAAGGGGGAAGAAAGGAAAAAAAATCCAAAAGAATCTACAGAACAAGTCAAAAATAAGAATAATAAATGTTTTTCTTGAGTCACTGCTGTCAGAGTCCTTTCCCTTGCTGGGAGTCACAGCCCAGCTTACCCCCCTAGGATGCCCTCCAACACTGCTGATCTCTGGACCTGTTGTGGAGGCAGCTCAGATTCTAGTCTAGTCCTACTCCTGTGTGTTCTTGCCTCCGATGTTCCCAGCTATCAGAGCTAGTGTGTTTTCTTTTGTGGGAGCTCTCAATGTCCTTTCATGTATTCCATAGACACAGAATCTGTCTAGTTGATCGTGTGGATTTAATCTGCAGGTTGTGCAGCTGGTGGGAAGGTTTGGGGTCATATTCCTCAGCCACACTGTCCCTGGGGTTCAACTGTGGTTTTATTTCCACCTCTACATGTGGGTCGTCCACTGGGGTTTAGCTCCTGAGGCTGTCCTGGAGGGCTTGGGTTTGCCCCTGAGAGGCCCAGGTGTGGAGCTTGGGTTGCAAGGGTTCTGGCAGCACCAGTTACTCAAGGGATTTGGCGGCCAGGGCACCAGGAAATATAGTGCTCTAAAAGGGTATGGCAACCAGTGTTGGCCAATACTCTCCAGTATTCTTGCATGGAGAACCCCCTCTCTGACGGAGAAGTCTGACAGGCCACAGTCTCAGCACAGTTCAGTCACTCAGTCGTGTCCAACACTTTGCGACCCAATGAACTGCTGCACGCCAGGCCTCCCTGTCCATCACCAACTCCTGGAGTCCACCCAAACCCATATCCGTTGAGGCAGTGATGCCATCCAACCATCTTATCCTCTGTCGTCCCCTTCTCCTCCTGCCCCCAATCTTTCCCAGCATCAGAGTCTTTTCCAATGAGTCAGCTCTTCGCATCAGGTGGCCAAAGTATTGGAGTTTCAGCTTCAGCATCAGTCCTTCCAATGAGCACCCAGGACTGATCTCCTTTAGAATGGACTGGTTGGATCTCCTTGCAGTCCAAGGGACTCTCAAGAGTCTTCTCCAACACCACAGGTCAAAAGCATCAATTCTTCAGTGCTCAGCTTTCTTTATAGTCCAACTCTCACATCCATACATGACCACTGGAAAAACCATAAGCTTGAGCAGACGGACCTTTGTTGACAAAGTAATGTCTCTGCTTTTTAATATGCTATCTAGGTTGGTCATAACTTTCTTCCAAGGAGTAAGCATCTTTTAATTTCATGGCTGCAATCACCATCTGCAGTGATTTTGGAGCCAAAAAAAAGTAAAGTCTGTCACTCTTTCCACTGTTTCCCCATCTATTTGCCATGAAGTGATGGGACCAGATGCCATGATCTTAGTTTTCTGAATGTTGAGCTTTTAAGCCAACTTTTTCACTCTCCTCTTTCACTTTCATCAAGAGGCTCTTTAGTTCTTCTTCGCTTTCTGCCATAAGGGTGGTGTCATCTGCATATCTGAGGTTATTGATATTTCTCCCGGCAATCTTGATTCCAGCTTGTGCTTCTTCCAGCCCAGCGTTTCTCATGATGTACTCTGCATATAAGTTAAATAAGCAGGGTGACAATATACAGCCTTGACGTACTCCTTTTCCTATTTGGAACCAGTCTGTTGTTCCATGTCCAGTTCTAACTGTTGCTTCCTGACCTGCATACAGGTTTCTCAAGAGGCAGGGCAGGTGGTCTGGTATTCCCATCTCTTTCAGAATTTTCCACAGTTTATTATGATCCACACAGTCGAAGGCTTTGGCATAGTTAATAAAGCAGAATTAGATGTTTTTCTGGAACTCTCTTGCTTTTTCGATGATCCAGCGGATATTGGCAATTTGATCTCTGGTTCCTCTGCCTTTTCTAAAACCAGCTTGAACATCTGGAAGTTCACTGTTCACGTATTGCTAAAGCCTGACTTGGAGAACTTTGAGCATTACTTTACTAGTGAGTGACATGAGTGCAATTGTGCAGTAGTTTGAGCATTCTTTGGGATTGGAATGAAAACTGATCTTTTCCAGTCCTGTGGCCACTGCTGAGTTTCCCAAATTTTCTGGCATATTGAGTGCAGCACCTTCACAGCATCATCTTTTAGGAGTTGAAATAGCTCAACTTGAATTCCATCACCTCCGCTAGCTTTGTTCGTAGTGATGCTTCCTAAAGCCCCCTTGACTTCACATTCCAGGATGTCTGGACCTAGGTGAGTGATTACACCATCGTGATTATCTGGGTCATGAAGATCTTTTTTGTATAGTTCTTCTGTGTATTCTTGCCACGTCTCCTTATTCTCTTCTGCTTCTGTTCGGTTCATACCATTTCTGTCCTTTATTGTGCCCATCTTTGCATGAAATGTTCTCTTGGTAGCTCTAGTTTTCTTAAAGAGATCTCTAGTCTTTCCCATTCTATTGTTTTCCTCTATTTCTTTGCATTGATCACTGAGGAAGGCTTTCTTATCTCTCCTTGCTATTCTTTGGAACTCTGCATTCAAATGGGAATATCTTTCCTTTTCTCCTTTGCTTTTCTCTTCCCTTCTTTTCACAGCTATTTGTAAGGCCTCCTCAGACAGCCATTTTGCTTTTTTGCATTTCTTTTTCTTGGGGATGGTCTTGATTCCTGTCTCCTGTACAATGTCACAAACCTCCATCCATAGTTCATCAGGCACTCTATCAGATCTAGTCCCTTAAATCTATTTCTCACTTCCACTGTATAGTCATAAGGGATGTGATTTAAGTCATACCTGAGTGGTCTAGGGGTTTTCTCCACTTTCTTCAATTTAAGTCTGAATTTGGCAATAAGGAGTTCATGATCTGAGCCACAGTCAGCTCCCAGTCTTATTTTTGCTGACTGTATAGAGCTTCTCCATCTTTGCCTCAAATAATATAATCAATCTGATTTTGGCGTTGACCATCTGGTGATGTCCATGTGTAGAGTCTTCTCTTGTGTTGTTGGAAGAGGGTGTTTGCTATGACCAGTGTGTTCTCTCGGCAAAACTCTATTAGCCTTTGCCCTGCTTCATTCTGTACTCCAAGACCAAATTTGCCTGTTACTCCAGGTGTTTCTTGAATTCCTACTTTTGCATTCCAGTTCCCTATAATGAAAAGGACATCTTCTTTGGGTGTTAGTTCTAGAAGTTCTTGTAAGTCTTGTAGCTTCTTCAGTGTTACTGGCCAGGATATAGACTTGGATTACCGTGATATTGAATGGTTTGCCTTGGAAACGAACAGAGATCATTCTTTCGTTTTTGAGATTGTATCCAAGTACTGCATTTCAGACTCTTTTGTTGACCATAATGGCTACTCCATTTCTTCTAAGGGATTCCTGCCCACAGTAGTAGATATAATGGTCATCTGAGTTAAAGTCACCCATTCCAGTCCATCTTAGTTCACTGATTCCTAGAATGTCGATGTTCACTCTTGTCATCTCCTGTTTGACCACTTCCAATTTGTCTTGATTTATGGACCTAACATTCCAGGTTCCTATGCAATATTGCTCTTTACAGCATCAGACCTTGCTTCTATCACCCGTCCCACCCACAACTGGGTGTTGTTTTTGCTTTGGCTTCATCCCTTCATTCTTTCTCGAGTTATTTCTCCACTGATCTCCAATAGCACTGATCCAATAATAAGAGGAGCTACCCCACGTCCGAGATCAGGAGTGGTGGCTGAGAGGAGCTACCCCATGTCCAAGGTAAGGAGCAATAGCTGCACTTTGCTGGAACAGCCATGAAGAGATACCTCACATCCAAGATAAGAGAACCCGAAATAAGACGGTAGGCACTGAGAGAGGGCATCAGAGGGCAGACACACTGAAACCACAATCACAGACAACTAGCCAATCTGATCACATGGACCACAGCCTTGTCTAACTCAGTAAAACTAAGCCATGCGGAGTGGGGCCACCGAAGACAGACGGGTCATGGTGGAGAGGTCCGACAGAATGTGGTCCACTGGAGAAGGGAATGGCAAACCACTTCAGTATTCCTGCCTTGAGAACCCCATGAACAGTATGAAAAGGCAAAAAGATAGGACACTGAAAGATGAACTCCCCAGGTCAGTAGGCCACAGTCTACAGGGTCACAAAAAGTCGGACACGACAAAGTGTCCCTGCGGGCATAGACGCAAGACTTTTTTTGCCTGTGGCAGCTCCACTGCAGTGAGAGTTGAGCGTGAAGGTGGTGCAGCTGCTTGGCTTGCAGAGAGCCTGGTGGTGCCAAGTGTGCAAGCACAGGACTGCCTCCACCGCAGGAGTTATGGCCCTATCAGAGTCTTTTTTCTAGCCTCTTATAGCTGATGATCAGAAGGCCTCTTTGGCCAGTCTTTCTCCATAGCTCCACCCATTCAGGCACTTAGAGGGCTCCCTTGCCTGGGGTCCTTCTCTGTTGTTTGGGCATCAGGCACTTAAAGGGGCAGCCTGGGTGGGGTCCTACCCTGTAGTTCAGTGCATCAGGCATTTGATGGACCAGCCTCTGTGTTGTTCAGCTGCCAATGCTGGCATGTGGGGAGAGAGGCTATGGTTGTGGCTCCACCTGGTACGCGTGACTCAGCAGTTTCACCTTGCTTCAGTGGCTGCCTGGTTTCCCTCCACCAGCATTTCCCACCACAATCTCTTCCCTCACACCCCCTCAATCCATCTCTCCACAGTCATCAGCAGCTCTCACCCTGGGATTGCTCCACAATCCCTAAACTCCAACTCCCAGCTTCTGCCCCTTCCAGAAGACCAGCGTCCCTGTCTGGGGTATGTATGGCTGTGGCAAGGACTATGATTCTCATTCCATTCAGGCTGCCACAGATCAGCTGTCTCACTCTAGCTTTGTTTCTCCTCTGACTCAGACAATTGCCCTGCTGTTGGGATTGGACCCCTGCTTCAGTTCCCCCACCCGCTGAGGGCAGGTCCAGCCCTATAAACACTCCTGTTTTTCCCCCTACTTCCCCTGTCCTACAGAGTTTTCTGTGACTCTATATATTCTTTTGGAAAACTCAGCAGTGGCCACAGGACTGGAAAAGGTCAGTTTTCATTCCAATCCCAAAGAAAGGCAATCCCAAAGAATGCTCAAACTACTGCACAATTGCACTCATCTCACATGCTAGTCAAGTAATGCTCAAAATTCTCCAAGCCAGGCTTCAGCAATACATGAACCGTGAACTTCCAGATGTTCAAGCTGGTTTTAGAAAAGGCAGAGGAACCAGAGATCAAATTGCCAACATCCTCTGGATTATCAAAAAAGCAAGAGAGTTCCAGGAAAACATTTATTTCTGCTTTATTAACTATGCCAAACCCTTTGACTGTGTGGATCACAGCAAACTGTGGAAAAATCTGAAAGAGATGGGAATACCAGACCACCTGCCCTGCCTCTTGAGAAACCTGTATGCAGGTCAGGAAGCAACAGTTAGAAGTGGACATGGAACAACAGACTGGTTCCAAATAGGAAAAGGAGTACATCAAGGCTGTATAGTCATCCTGCTTATTTAACTTATATGCAGAGTATATCATGAGAAACGCTGGGCTGGAAGAAGCACAAGCTGGAATCAAGATTGCCGGGAGAAATATCAATAACCTCAGATATGCAGATGACACCACCCTTATGGCAGAAAGCAAAGGAGAACTAAAGAGCCTCTTGATGAAAGTGAAAGAGGAGAGTGAAAAAGTTGGCTTAAAGCTCAACATTCAGAAAACTAAGATCATGGCATCTGGTCCCATCACTTCATGGCAAATAGATGGGGAAACAGTGGAAAGAGTGACAGACTTTACTTTTTTTGGCTCCAAAATCACTGCAGATGGTGATTGCAGCCTTGAAATTAAAAGATGCTTACTCCTTGGAAGAAAGTTATGACCAACCTAGATAGCATACTAAAAAGCAGAGACATTACTTTGCCAACAAAGGTCCCTCTAGTCAAGGCTATAGTTTTTCCAGTGGTCATGTATGGATGTGAGAGTTGGACTATAAAGAAAGCTGAGCACTGAAGAATTGATGCTTTTGACCTGTGGTGTTGGAGAAGACTCTTGAGAGTCCCTTGGACTGCAAGGACATCCAACCAGTCCATCCTAAAGGAGATCAGTTCTGGGTGTTCATTGAAAGGACTGATGCTGAAGCTGAAACTCCAATACTTTGGCCACCTCATGTGAAGAGTTGACTCACTGGAAAAGACCCTGATGCTGGGGGGGATTGGGAGCAGGAGGAGAAGGGGACAACAGAGGATGAGATGACTGGATGGCATCACTGACTCGATGGGCATGAGTTTGGGTAAACTCTGGGAGTTGGTGATGGACAGGGGGGCCTGGCGTGCTGCGATTCATGGGGTCGCAAAGTGTTGGACACGACTGAGCGACTGAACTGAACTGAACTGAACTGGTATATTCTTTTCCGCTGGTCAGGTACTCTGCTCTCAGCTTGTGTTCTGCATGGACTTCTGTGTCTGAAGGTGTCTTCCTGATGTATCCATGGAGAGAAAAGTACTCCACGTCCACCTACTCCTCCGCCCTCTTGTTCTCCATCTATTAATCTTCTTCTAGCTTCTTGAGAGTATGGAATCAGTTGTATTAACAGTGTTCATGTCCTTGTCTGTTAATTCCACTATCTGGGTCAGTTAGTCAGTGGGGTCAATCACACTGATTGATTTTCTTTTCCCTCATTATAGTTTGTGTTTTCCTGCTTATTCACATGACTGGTAATTTTTGATTGATTACCAAACGTTATGACTTTTACCTTTGTTGCTGAATGTTTTTGTATTCCTATAAGTATTCTTAAGCTTTGTTCAGTAACACAGTTATTCAAAATAATTTGATAATTCAGTCTTGTTTTTAAGCTTTTTTTAGGTGGGACAAAAGCAACATTGAATCTGGGGTTAATTTTCCATACTACTGGGTTCTTGCAGAAAATCTAGGATAACCTGCCTTTTTTTTTTCCTGCTTTCATTTTTATTCTAATGTGGAGCTGAGTAATATAATATTAATATATTGGATTTCATGGGTACATCTACTAAATAGAAACTTGCCCACCCAGAAATTATGAAGCAAAACACAGACAATTTCCTTATAGTGGTAAATACATATTAGATAAATTTTCCAATAAAATAATATACAATCAGGATAACCTGTCTATTTTAAGGTCCGTAACCTTAATTACATTTACAAAATTCCTTTTTCCAGGTAACATAACCAGAGTTTTCTGGGATTTGAGCATAAACATCTTTGAGGGGCTGTTATTGGGCATAACACAATTCTCCTTCTAGTACCCCCTCCTCCAAATTCATGTCTACTCTGCACAAAAGATACAGGAGCCCAGGAGCCTTCCCCATCCAAAACATCACAAACATTGGAAATGCCAAAAATGTGCTGCCTTTGCCCAGGTTTCCAGGGTCTAGACCAGCCTGACCTCTGCTCCAGCATCACCCCACTCTTGCTGCTCTGTTTAAAATTTATTTTTAAACTTCTTATTTATATTGGAGTGTAGCCAATGAACAATGTTGTGATACTTTTAGGTGGACAGCAGAAAAACTCAGCCATATTTATACATATACAGCCTTTCTCTCTCAAACTCCTCTGCCATCCAGGCTGCCATGTAGCATGGAGCAGAGTTCCCTGTGCTATGCAATAAGTCCTTGTTGGTTATCCATTTTACTTATTTATTTTGGTTGCACTGGGTCTTCATTGCTGCGCTTGGGTTTTCTCTAGTTCTGGTGAGTGGGAGCTACTATTCATTGTGGTGCACAGGCTTCTCATTGCAGTGGCTTCTCTTCTTGCCTAGCACAGGCTTAAGGGCGAGTGGGCTTCAGAAGTTGTGGTGCACAGGTTGAGCTGCTCTGCGGCATGTGGAGTCTTCCCAGACCAGGGATTGAAGCCATGTCTCCTGCATTGGTAGGTCAATTCTTAACCACTGTACCACCAGGGAATCCTCTTGCTGCTTTTACAATAGCCCACAGCTACTGCACTATGAAGGCCAGAAATACAAATTCTCCCTTCTGTGTTCCGTTCTTCTCCCAGAGTCTCTCTCCTGTTGGCAGCAGTCACCTCACACAGCAGTGTGCTGTACAAAAAGAGGAGTACCGGCTGCACGTTTTACCTCTCCTGTCCTCTCCAGTTCTGATCAGTGGGACAGTGCACCAAGGGCAGTAGCCTGGGGGTGAACAAAAACCCAGATGTAGCCATCAGTGGTCAAACTTCCCTGGAGCATTGCTAAAATCTGAGTGCAGTAGGTGAGGCCTGAAGGTCATGTGGGTCTGAAGAGGGTGCCATCAGGCTGGCTCTGCAGGGCTGGGGAGAGAGCAAACTAATAGCCCTGCTGCTGCTGCTGCTGCGGGAAGGTCCTGCTGCTAGGGCAGAGAAGCACTCACAGAAACAGCAAGTGAACAGGAAGCGGAGAGGAAGGAAAGAGGCCCCTCTTCTTCCTCAAGTCCCCCAGCTTCCCTTTAGGCTCCTACTGACAGAGTCCAACAGGGAGAAGCTGACAGAGCGGAAATGAGTTTTGCAGGGAACCAACCTCATACCACAGAGTAAGGTGTGATAGGGTTAAAGTGAAAGCCACTCAGTCCTGTCCGACTCTTTGCGACCCCATGGACTATACAGTCCTTGGAATTCCCCAGGCCAGAATACTGGAGTGGTAGCCTTTCCCTTCTCCAGGGGATCTTCCCAGCCCAGGGATCGAACCCGGGTCTCCCTCATCGCAGGTGGATTCTTTACCAGCTGAGCCACAAGGGAAGCTCCTGAAAAGGTGAATGTGGAGCTAAAAGTAAGAGCTAATAACTGGCATACTTTGGACACCGGTGATGCTGAAAGTATGTGGGAGATGCACAGGACCTCTCGATACAGTGACCCTCGGACACCAGCCTGAACATGTCAGACTCTGAGTAATCCTACAGCCACTCCTCCGGGGAAGAGAGAGCCTGAGGATGCAGGGAGGGCAGAATATCCCTCTCTAGCATGCCTCCATGTGGGGAGCGGGTGTGGACATCCTCCACCCCGGAGTCACCACTGCAACATGAAAGGAGAGACTAAATCTTCTTCCCTTGCCCCAGAGCAGTCAGTTGAGGGCTAGTTACAAAAGGGCCTTTCCGACTATGCGAAAGTAAAGATGCAATCTGTGTCATGAATATGGGATGAACTTGAACAAAGGGTGTTTTTAGTGAGAACATAAAAATTGGATTTTATTTCCCATAGAATAGTACACATATGCATAGTGTACTAACAGTACAAAATTGCTCATTTTGATGATGAAATTCTTACTAAGAAATTTCTTATAATACAACTACTATAGGAAAAACCAGAGACAATGCAATATACCTATACACTGTACAGAATAAATCTTTCTAAAGAAAAATTATTAGTCACTCAGTGGTATCTGACTCTTTGTGACCTCATGGACTTATCCTTCCTGGCTCCTCTGTCTATGGGATTCTTAAGACTAGAATATTAGAATAGAATGCCATGCCCTCCTCCAGGGGATCTTTCCGACCCAGGAATTGAACCCACATCTCTTACATCTCTTGCATTGGCAGGCAGATTCTTTACCACTAGCACCACTTGGGAAGCCCTTGTAAAAGCTTTCTTGCAACTTTTTTCCTATTGCTTTTAAAGTTGAAATCCATTTCCTTAAAAATTGCCACCACTGTTTTCTTATCATGGCATCTTGGTCAGAATTCTCCAAAAAGCTGTTGCTCTGCTTTTGAAGGTAAGCAGGGCCATCATGGTAATTCCTGAGACTGAGGGGCCATCATCCCTCACACTTCTTTGCCCAATCTCGTTTGCTATATGCACTTAAGCAAGAATTTCACTTGATTTGCAAACCTTTGGAAATCAGACCCAGTCTGAGTAGTTTTTTCCAGACACCACTGAGGTTGAATTTGCAGATTCCTTTCAAAATTTGTCAGAGCGTTTCCCTGAATCTAGAGTATTGAAAGCCTTTCAGGATGTCTTAAGCCCTTGTCTCTGATTTTGGACCATGGTTCTTAAGGCTTAAAAAAAAAAATCATCTAAAAAATGATGCCAGGGACTTCCTTGGTGGTCCAATGGCTAAGACTCTGTGCTCCCAATGCAGGGGGCCCAGGTTCAATCCCTGGGCAGCGAACTAGATCCGACATGCCACAACTAAGACCCCGGAGCAGCCAAAAAATAATGATGCCATAGGATCATAGCATCAAATTTCCATGTTGACAAAGTTTCATCGCTTGACCAAACCCTAATCAGGCTGTTTGGAATCTTCTTCCCAACAAGACCTCGGTTTTTGGACTCTGGTTCATCTCTGCTTTGTCTGGTTTTAGCAAGGACCCACCAGAATCCCCCACCCTCAGTATCTGATGGGGTTCCATCCCCCAGCAACATCAAAAGTGATGTCTGCTGACCCTCCTTCAGCAAGACTCCTGTTAGATCGGCTTAGCCAGAGTCTTCACTTACCCCTGATGTTTCTTCCCAGTAATTTTCTATCCACTTACCTCCCTGCCCTGCTTCTTGGTTATAAATTCCCATTTTTCCTTATTGTATTTCGGGTTGAGTCCAGTCCAGTCTCCTCTTCTCCTCCATTGCATAAAGCCCAATTGCAGTGATTCCTACACCTATCGTGATGGACCTGAAGGAATTCTGCCTTAGCATCTTTGCCAAGCGGTATGAATTATTTTTCTTGAACACCATCTCCCACCTCAGTCCCTCCACCCTAACTCCACCTTGAAGGGGAGGTGCAGCACCATCTGATGCACAGCCTTGCCTCTCAGCCCCTGCTCCTAAGTCACAGGACATTTCCTCACCAGACTAAAAATTTTCCTAAAACTACCAAAACCACCAGCACACATCACCCAATGCCAGAGTGCTAAAAGAAATACAGAAATTTATTGACACATATATATGCATTGGAACAATACATAAAATCATTATGTCTGAAATCACTTAGAAGGAAGCTGCAACACATTATGTGTCTATTAAGTAATGGAAAATGAAATGTACACTTTAAAATGTGCACTTGCCTTTCACCAAGATAAATGGGTTCATTTTCTTGGAAAGAACTGGGCCAGGAGTGGAAGACGTCCCACCCTCCTTTCCGCATCTGAGAATATTGGAAGGCCTAGAGGCCAAGCCTTCTTATGTAATTCACCAAGGGTGTGGAATTAGTCCAGCTTTTCCTTTCCAGGGAGGAAGAAAGAGCAGTACAGAGAATTTTGTTCCTCAGTCACTCTCTCTCTCCCTTCCATCCTGGCCATCCAGGCCCACAAGCCTGCAGCTGCTGCCGTTGCATACACAAAAACCAAATCATGCCTCATTTCCTTGGATTCCCACAAATCCAAGGATGGCAGTCTTTGGAAGAGGCTGGAAAGGGGGCAGAGATGGGCTTACTTATTAGTGTCTCCATGACCTTCTGGAGCAAATTGGTAGGCCAGTCTGAAGTTTGATGGCAGAGAGACAAGGCCAGAAGTCATTCTAGGAGGGAGGACATAGGTGGCTGATGTGAGGCGGCCCTGCTGATGAAAACAGACACGTTGAGGTGAGAAGCCTATTTCTATTTCATATTTGAGCAGATTATGGAATATCAATGTGAAAAGATCCTAACAGGAAATGGGAAGGTGGAAATGTGAAATTTTAGAGCTGATGATCAAATTTGGAAGATCCCAATTCAGATAAGCCACTGAAAAGTCAAGCTTCTTCCAAAAATGAGTGTAAAAATAGAATACCTAAGAACTAGGATCTTAAAGGAAACTGATGTTAGGACACAGAAGGAAGGAAAAACTCTTCTAAGAAATGAGGTGATGATCAGAAACAAATGAGATATATTGCATGGTTGGAAGAGAGACGGGTTAAATCTGAAGACTATGTTTTTCCCACCACAACTTTCCGAACAAAAATGCAGCCCTGCAACAGAAGCCCTCCTTCTCCTGGGGCTCCAAAGTCTCCTGGAAGTGCAGAAGACCTCTGGATCTTCAGAACAGGAGTCTGACTCAGGCCGCAGGTGAAGAGTGGGAGCTGGCCACTCACTGAGGCTCAGAAGAAAGCAGACTCTCCCCTCCAGGGGTGAGATTCTCGCTGCTGAAAGGTGTTAAGTCCAGGCTCAACGTGGGTCTCTGAGGCTAAGGGCCAGGCTCTGTCCATAGTCCTGTGCTCCAAGGGGAGGATGTTTTGCAGAAGAGATGACCATGTATTGCTGAGACTTGAGAGAGGCTTTGAGATGCTGATGAGTGGTTTGAATGTGGTGAGAGGTGACCAGACATGGGCTGTCAGGGCATGGGGTGCAGAGATTTTTCCAGACTGTATCATCTGTGGCCAGACAGTGAGGACCAGAGTAGGCAGCCAGAACAAGGGATGGCATGTGAATAAAGAGAAGACATGTGTTTAAAAACAGAGCATAATGAGCTCTTTGAGACTGAGATGGAGAGAGCAGACTTGTGGACACAGTGGGGCATGGAAATGGTGGGATGAATGGGAGATTAGCATTGACATGTATACAATACCACATGTAAAACAGATAGCTAGTGGAAAACTGCTATATAGCACGGAGAGCTCAGCTCCCTCACTGTGATAATCTAGATGGATAGGATCAGGGGTGGGAGGGAGACTTCAGAGAGAGGGAATGTTAGGGTTAGTTGCTCAGTTGTGTCCAGCTCTTTGAGACTCCATGGACTATAGCTCCTCTGTCCATGGAATTCTCCAGATAAGAATACTGGAGTGGGTAGCCATTCCCTTCTCCAGGGGATCTTCCTGACCCAGGGATCAAACTCAAGTCTCCCACATGGCAGGCAGATTCTTCACTGTCTGAGCCACCAGGGAAGCTCCAATGTATGGATGTGAGAGCTGGACTATAAAGAAAGCTGAGCGCCAAAGAATTGATGCTTCTGAACCGTGGTGTTGGAGAAGACTCTTGAGGGTCCCTTGGCCTGCAAGGAGATCAAACCAGTCAATCCTAAAGGAAATCAACCCTGAATATTCATTGGAAGGACTGATGCTGAAGCTGAAAGTCCAATACTTTGCCCACCAGATGCAAAGAACTGACTCATTAGAAAAGACCCTGACGTTGGAAAAGATTGAAGGTGGGAGGAGAAGGGGACGACAGAGGATGAGATGGTTGGATGGCATCACCGACTCCATGGACATGAGTTTGGGCAAGCTCTGGAAGTTGGTGATGGACAGGGAAGCCTGGTGTGCTTCAGTCCATGGGGTCGCAAAGAGTTGGACATGACTGAGTGACTGAACTGAACTGGTAGCTAATTCTCATTGTACAGCAGAAACCAACACAACATAGTAAAGCAATTGTATTCCAATTTAAAAAAAGGGGGAAGACCCAGAGGGATCGGGTAGAGAGGGAGGTGGGAGGGGGGATCGGGATGGGGAATACATGTAAATCCATGACTGATTCATGTCAATGTATGACAAAACCCACTACAATATTGTAAAGTAATTAGCCTCCAACTAATAAAAATAAATGAAAAAAAAAAGGTGGGGGGGAGAACAAATTCAATTCAGTCAACCACCAGCAAGGACCCTCTGTGGGCCAGCACTGTGCTAAGTGTTGGAGACACAAGGGTAAATAATATGTAGTTCTCATCCCTACAGGAGCTGGAATGCAGGACAGATGGGGAAGGGTAGCAGCGTAATCAAACCAGACACAGGCAAACGCTCTCCTGGCTGGGGTGGAGGGACTGATTCCCAGCCCCACTCCTCCCGGTCCTGACCCAGGCCCTGTAATTTTGGAGCACCTCCTGTTGACTCCGGAATGAGACACAGGCTTTGAGTTGGCCAAGGGGACACAACTAGGAGCTTGAAGTCTGTGCATTTGGGCTTGTTCTCTGTCACCAAAACATTCAGGCTGGCCCAGGGGAGACATGTGGCCTGGTCACCATGACATCCCCATGTCTTCCTGACTGAGAAGCTTGGGTTTGTCTTGTGGGGATGAGGAGAAGCAGTCCTCGTGGATAGGAGGGATAAGCTTGTGAGACTAAGTGGAGGGCAGGTTTTGAACAGACAGCCCCGTCTCCAAAGGTGCCGGAACAAAGTGGCTCTCATTCACAGAGCAGGGACCAGGGGCCAAGCCCTTCCCGCTGCTGTTGACTCCTCACAGGAGCCCTGAGAGAGGCTCCTGTCATCACGCCCCCTCCATAGATGAGGGAGTCTGCCTTGTGAAGCTGAACACCTCACCCACACCACCCAGCCCATGGCAGAGAGTGAGTGGAGGAGCAGAAGGCCAAGGCCAGGCAGGGCCCTCCTAGCCAGGAGGACAGAGGCTGGTCAGCGGAGGGGGGCTTAGGGAGAGCCAGATTGTGACCCAGCTGCTGTAGGCAAGGAGGCCAGGTGTCCCTAAGAGGAGAAAAAGGGAGGATGGGGCTACTTTAGGTCTGCTCAGCAGCCCAGAAGCGGGAGGGAGTCACTGTGGGGAGATTCAGAGCCTGGCTTTTGCAGGGCCTCCTGCGACCAAGCAACCTAGAGTGGAAGAAAATCTACCTGTGGGAGTGGGGACGGGGGGTAGAAACTGGCAGAGGGCAAGAAGATCCCACCCAGAGCTGAGGAGGTGTGGGTGAAGGGTCACAGGGTGCCCGGCGGGGGCAGGGGGGATCTGCCCCAGAGAAGTCATACGCCTGCCACTGTCAGCTGTCAGGTCACAAGAGAAACAGCTTTGCAACCGTGAGGCCCTTGACCAACGTCAGGGCTGCTCACTTTCCCTGGGTCAGGGGATAACAGGCATCAGGACATTGATGCTTATCTTTTCAAGATCTTTTTTTATATATAACTTAATTGATTTACCTGTCTATTTTGGGCTGAACTGGGTCTTTGTTGCTTTGAGTGGACTTTCTCTAGTTGCAGAAAGTGAGGGCTGCCCTAGTTGTGGCTCATGGGCTTCTCACTGTGGTGGTTTCTCTTGTTGTGAAGCACAGGCTTTAGGCCCGCAGGCTTCAGTAGCTGCATTTCCCAGGCTCTAGAGCAGACTCAGTAGCTGTGGTGCACAGTCTTAGTTGCTCCAGGCCATGTAGGATCTTCCTGGACCTGAGATAGAACCTGTGTCTCCTGCATAGCCAAACTGATTCATTAACATTGAGCTACCAGGGAAGCCCTCTCTTCAAGATCTTGACACAATCTTTCAAAATGAGGAAGATGAGAAAACACCCAACAAGTCTCAGATGCCCATGTGGTGGAGAGGATCAATTTTCTACATCCTGTCCTGTGAAGCTCTGCCAGGAGGCTAAGGGAGAGGCCTGTCATCAAGTTGTGTTGGTTCATGGCACGGGGCTCAGGAGTCTGACTTCACTGGAAAAGGCCTCCTGGCTCCTCCTGTCCAGGGAAACCCTGCCTTCCTTACTCTAGGAGAAAGAATGAGTGCCATCTGGCTGGGGAGGCAGCCCAGCACCTGGCAGAGATGAGCCATGAGGCCCTTGGGCAGAAAATGGAACTCCTCACCTCTCCTGCCAAAAGGCTACTCCAACCAGCAGGATAGTTTTCAAAGGGCCTTGGAGTCGGGCAGGATAAAGCAAAACGTGTATGAAAAACGAGCTGTCCAGTAGCATGAATTCCAAGGAAGAGCAACAGGTCCAGGGGAGCAGCAGCCAGGGGCTGAGGGCTGGTTTGGCCGGATTTCCAGAAACAGCCTGTGTGAAGCCTGCCAGGGAACACCTTTGCTCCCCAAAGCCTGGGGAGAGTGAAAGTGTTAGCTGTTCAGTCGTGTCCAACTCTTTGCAACCCCATGGACTGTAGCCCACCAGGCTCCTCTGGAGTGGGTTGCCTTTTCCTTCTCCAGGGGATCTTCCTGACCCAGGGATCTAACCCAGGCCTCCCGTATTGCAGACAGATTCTTTACCGCTCAAAGCCTGGGGAGCTCACGTTATCAAATCATTTTCCTCTGGAGATCCAAGTATTTCTGATCCAGCGTTGAGGCCTGGCCAAGGTCTTCCCCAAAAGTTTCTCTACAAGTTTTGTAAAGAAAACTGACAATACTGTTTTTGTGCATCTAAACACTGGGGCAGCTTAGGGGGCTATGAAATACCACAGGGGGCATCTTCTTCCTCCAGTGATGGCCCTGGGGCCCAGGTGGCAGCCACCCTCTGGTGTGGTGCAAAAGCCACACGAGGGCACATCCAGAAAATAGGACAATGGAGATGGGGCTGAGCCAGCAGCTGTCCCAGGAGACGCCCTGGAGCCTGCAGATGAGGAACAAAAGGAAATGGTTCTAACAGGAACATCTGCGTCTAATTACTCAGGAAGAACACGCTACTATGGAGAGTGCCTTTTCTTCCTCAGTGCAGGGCAGACTTTAAATATGACCCACAGACTGTTCCATCCCTGCTTCCCCTCAGAGTCACAGAATCAGATTCAGGCAGTATTCCTATTGATGTTGGAACCTGCCAACAGGACTCAGAGGCCTGTAATTTAGAAATCAAGAATATCCACGATGGAAAGGGCCCCAGAGATCTCCCTGTATAGTAGTATTTATTTTTCTGGGTTGGGGATCCCTTTGAGAATCTGAAAAAAAAAAAAACAGTTCCTGGGCCTTCCTCTAGAAGGTACACACACACACACACTAGTGTGCTCATCATTCTAGAGAGTTCTCCCGTCTTCCAAAGCCTCTCAATGTGCTGTAGGTTGGTGCCCCTGCCCCCTGTTTCCCTGAAGTTGCAGATGGAGAAGGAGCAGGCTGACTGGCTATTTGCAGAGCAGGACTGCAGCCCAGGCCATCTTCTCTTGCCTGCACCACAGCCATCCACCTGATGAGTTTCAGAACTTCCTGAGGCCCAGAAGTCTTCCCCAGAGACTGGAAGCTTCCCTGGCTCTGTGGTGAGCTGGGCCTCATCCACCACTGTCTCATGAGCCCCAGCAGGGCTCTACCTCCTTCCTCCCACCTTCATGGTTTCCAGTGATGCCTTGTGGGTGGCTCAGGGTCCGGCAGAGTTCAGACACCAGCGGCTCTTCTCAGGGATAAGCTGCCTCCATGCAGGTGTGGGGCTTGCTGAGCTGAGGCCTGGACAAGATCACAAGCTGAACAGTAAGGGTTATTCTCAGGGCCTGGGAGTAGTAGCCTGGGGGGACAATCCAGAAATACTAGTTTGGGGACTTCCATGGTGGTCCAGTGGTTAAGGGTCCAGCTGCTAATGCAGGAGAATCAGCTTTGATCCCTGGTCTGGGAAGATTCCATGTGCCTTGGAGCAGCTAAGCATGGGCACCACAACTGCTGGGCCCACGCTCTAGAGTCCACAAGCTGCAGCTGCTGAAACCTGTGTGCCTAGGGCCTGGGCTCCACAAGAGAATCCACCGCAATGAGAAGCCCACACACCACAACAAAGAGTAACCTCTGCTTACTGCAACTAGAGGAAACCCATGCAAACAAATGAAGGCCCAGCACAGCCAAAAATAAATAAGTAAATCATGTAAAAGAAAAGAAATGTTCTGTACATCTGTGTCTCTTTTTCTGTTTTGCATATAGGGTTATCATTACCATCTTTCTAAATTCCATATATATGCGTTAGTATACTGTATTGGTCTTTATCTTTCTGGCTTACTTCACTCTGTATAATGGGCTCCAGTTTCATCCACCTCATTAGCCCAGAGGGATCGGGTGGAGAGGGAGGTGGGAGGGGGGTTCAGGATGGGGAACACATGTAAATCCATGGCTGATTCATGTCAATGTATGGCAAAAACCACTACAATATTGTAAAGTAATTAGCCTCCAACTAATAAAAATAAATGGAAGAAAAAAAAAATGCTAGATTTTCTGCAATGAGTGACTTCTGCACTGCCTGTGTCAGATCTCTCCTCTCTGCCTCGGACAATCTCCAACACATCGGAAGGCCTTCTTAGGAGCAGCAACCCCCCTTTCTGTCACTACCATCCACTTCAAGCAGAGCTCCCTTCTGAGAGCCCACTGGGCCCCAGGGAAACCCCTTCACACTCCAGACAGTGGACATGCAGCCCACCATCACTGAGACCACCCAGCCACCAGCCACCAGCCACCAAAGGGGTTGATGGATGTGTCACAGGAAGAAGTGAAGAGCTGCAGTGACTTGTCTGTGGACAGGGGGCCAGAACTCACCCTGTCCTGGAAGCTGGCAGATGCGGCAAGACCGATAAGGGAGTCTCCTCCAGGGGACCTTCCCGACTCAGGGATCAAACCCACATCTCTTACTTCTGCATTGGCAGGCAGGTACTTTACTACTTAGAGAAGGAAGTGGCAACCCACTCTAGTATTCTTGCCTGGAGAATTCCATGGACAGAGGAGCCAGGCAGGCTACAGTCCATGGGGTCGCAAAGAGTCAGATGTGACCGAGTGACTGTCACTCTTTACCATTAGCACCACCAAGGAAGCCCCATAGTATAGGGGACACGCAAGTAAAGGATGTTTATAACTGGCAGATGGAAGGTGAATTTGTTTTGTAACAAGCAGATAGACTGGGACCTGGGCCATTTTACTGCAGTCCTTGCACCTGGACAAACATCTCCTGAAACAACAGATACAAAGTAACTATAAGGGACTAAAATTAACTGCATGCATAGGCAGTTGGGGCAAATCATGAACAACAAGATACAAGATGTCAGAACCCACCTGCCAGGTCTGAGGTGTCAGAAGCAAAAGCAGGGTCCTAAGCCTGATCTCTGCCCACAGTAACACCAAAGAGGTGGGTAGACCACCTAAGTCACCCCTCCAGTCCAACCCACCCGCCTGTCCCCACCCTCACCCCACCCGCAGAGAGCGAGCCAGAACACCTGTTACTTGTTTTCGCTCCCTCCTGCTGCAGCACTAGTCCCAGGAAAACTTTGCCCGAACTCCTGGTCAGGCCTCATCAATTTCTGTTGATTGAAGAGTCCAAGGTGGTGCTAGTGGTAAAGAATCTGCCTGCCAATGCAGGAGACTTAAGAGACATGGGTTCGATCCCTGGGTGGGAAAGATCCCCTAGAAAAAGGCAAGGCAATGCACTCCAGAATTCTTGCCTGGAGAATCCCATGGACAGAGGAGCCTGGCTGGCTACAGTCCATAGAGTCTCGAAGAGCTGGACATGACTGAAGGGACTTAGCACGCACTCAGAGTCCAAGGACCTAGGTTGGTAACAGAGGACTCTGTTATTAAGACTGCAGAGAGCAGAGACTGTTATCCATGTTGAGTCAAGTGTCATTAAAGTTGAATCCAAAAAATTTTAATAAGAGTCACCATGGGGACCTCTCTTCAGGGCAGTGGCAGCTGGCTGAGTGAAGAGCGGCCAGCTACGGGGAGGGAAGGACACACCAGGGACTCAGGACTGGACCGGATGAAACATCTAGCTATGTTTCTGCTGTGAGTTTCCTGCAGGAGATAAATATTGATACAATGAAAGTGTGAGCAATAATCTAAGCTATAGGAAATAGAAGTCACAACCTTTCAGGGTGAGAGAAAGCTTCCAGGAGTTGGTTTCAGGTGGCTTTCATGATGGGTTCACTGATAAAGATGGTACGTGGTAAGCATCTGCTTCAGACAGAGGCGCCCTGACTGTGCTTTCCATCGTTCCTCATTTCATCCTCGCTGAACTATTGCCTTACCTTTAGAGCAGGAGAGGAGCCTGGAGAGCAAAACAGTTTGGTAACATGTCCTCTGTGCAGCTCAGGAGCTGCCGCCTGCCTCAGTGCCCGAGGACAGAACAACCCCCAAGGAAGCAGGGGGTGAGGCCAGGAGGGCAGAGCTGGTGCACAGCCTGGGAGGCAGAGGCTACCCCTGGCCTGCAGCCCAGGCTGCCAGGCTTCTCACCGCTGTCCCTGTCCCCCACTCCAGCCCTGGCACTAGTGGGCACGGAACCTGGGGCAGAACTGGACAGGCCAGGGCAGGAGGGTGGGAGATGGTGGTGTCTCGGGCACATCAGTGTGGCCCAGAGCAAGCATCTCCCGGCCCTCAATGGAGGCAGCCTTTGGGAGGCAGGGAAGTGACATTGTGGGGCCGCCAACTCCACTGCAGGGGGCTTGCCAGGCCAGAGGAAGTAGAGGGATGGCTCATCAGAGCAGCCTGAACACAGAAACAAAGTCACAAAACGGCGTCCTGCCCTCTTGAGGGGTTGGGCGTCACCTCGGAGGTGGTAGCCAGGAGAGAGAACCTTCAGACGGCTAGCTGTGTGGAAGTCTCTTTCAGGACCAAGAGGGGAGCCTCTGCCTGCTCCTCTCCTTCCTTCACTGCCTTGCTGAGTCATCCCAGCACAGCCACTAGGATAATGCTGCCATGGGAGCATCTACCACCTGCCAGGGGTGTTAACTGTGCTTCTCACCAACCCTCTCACAACCCCAAGAGGTCTGTACAACCTCTTGAAAATGGTCATGTAACCCTTCACAGCACACAGCTGAAAGGGAATCTCAGTTTATGTGACTCCAAAGTCCATTCTCAATTCCTCTACCTGCCTATGCATCCTTACCTGGGACTCCCCAAACTGAGACTGAAAGTGGGGTCCAGCAGAGCCCTCTAGTATGTGAGGATCAGAGACACGAGTGATGTTGATCTTATGCAGAAGGAAGGGAAATTGGGGTGGTGTGGGCAAATCCTAAACCCAAGTTCTCCAGGGCTTAGATCTAGGATTCAGGACCCTCAGGCTGGTAGGTCCCCATGTATCTTGTCCGCTCAACCCTGAGACCTCACAGACACTTTTAGAAGCTGTGTTTTTGAGGATGTGGCTGCTCCCTGGGTTGCTCCACCCTGCTGTCTAACAACCATCAAACCCACAGAACGCCCTGGCAAGGCACAGGGGAGGGAAGCTCCTGGCCCAGTGCTAGCACTCCCACCAGATGTGAGGCAAGGAACCAGGCCTGGAGGGGTCTCGCCCAAGGAGAGAACCAGTGACCCTCCAAGACAGAGAATGTGTTCAGCCCCATTTGTGGAACACGAGTGTCATGGTCACTCATCTGTCACCATCTTCCTGGGGGAGCGAGGGTTGGATGAAGGGGTCATTATAAAGAGTGATCTGGTAAAGATTCAAAACCCACTAGTTATTTGCAAGAAAACCTATTGCATGGAGAAACTCCTTGACCCAGGGCCCATTTTGTACAATTCTTTGAGGTCAGTTTTGTTAATTTTCCTGACTTCCCATCCTAAAAGGGAAGCCAATAGGCAGACCTGCACTTTGCAGGGGCCCTCTCCACTCAAATTAATCTGACAACTCTTTGGAGCAGGTTGGGAGGAAATGTGTAGCCTTGAGGCTCATGGTAGACTCCCTGCAGGAGAAAAGAAAAGGAGCTGGCCCAACAGGGACAAAAGCCACGTTCCCACATGGGAAAGCCTTCTCATTCCCTTAGAGGTGGATGACATCTATGCTCCACTTGTAGGTCTTGTACACTGTCTGGTATGAGCTTTATAAGAACCATGTGGGACTTCCAGAAATCCCATTTTACAGAGAAGGAAACAGACTTGACTGAAGTCACAGGGAGCGTAAGCAGAAGGAGATCTCAGCCTTTCATCTACAAGGCTCATGAGAATCCAGAACATACCTCAATCCCACACAGAACTGTTGCCCAAGTCAAGTGGAAGCGTGCACAGGAAGGCCTCCAGAGGGGACAAAGCGCTACCCTGCGCTGCCCAATAGAAGTATAATGCGAGCCAGCATGGAAGTTTTTCTAAATTCTGGGACTGAAAGTTTGTACCTTTTCACCATGTTCACCCACTTCTGCCTCTGTCCCAATCATTACTTCTGGCAGCCACCAATCGGTTCTCTGAATCTGATTTTTTGTTTTTTTGTTTTCAGCTTTCACATAGAAGTGAAATCATACAGTGTTTGTCTTTATCTTACCTGACTTATTTCAGTAAGCATATGCCCCCAGATTTCATCCATGTTGTCACAAAAGGTAGACTTCCTTCTTTTGATGACTTCCATTGTATATATGCCCATTTGTCTGCTGATGGACACTTGGGTTGCTTCCATATCTTGGCTGTTGGAAATAATGCTGCAGTGAGTATAAGGATACATATATCTTTTCAAGTTAGTGTTTCCATTTTCTTCAGATAAATAACCAGAAGTAGAATTGCTGGTCATATAAAAGTTCTATTCTGAATTTTTGGAGGAAACTCCATATGCTTTCCACAGTGGCTATAGCAATTTGTATTCCCACCAAGAGTGCACAAGAGTTTCCTTTTCTCTACATCCTCACCAACACTTGTTATTTCTTATCTTTTTGATGAGAATTAATCTGAGGTGTGGTGATATCTCATGGTGCTTTTAATTTACATTTCCCTGATGTTGAGTGATGTTGAGCAACTTCTCATGTACCTGTTAGTTATTTGCAACTCTTATGAAAAAGTTAAATTTTTTGATAACTACATCTAAAAATGTAAAAAGAAATAAGTGAAAGGGATTTTAATATTATAATTTATTTAACCATGTATATATAAAATAGGATTTTAACATGTAAGAAACACAGCATGATTATCAATGAAATATTTTACCCTCTTTTTTTCATACAAAGCCTTTGAAATCCAATGTGTATATTGCATTTTCAATACATCTCAATTAGCATTTGCCGCATTTCAAGCAGTCAAGTCAGCTGTGACTGGGACAGCTTTACAGGACAGCTCAACATTATCCAACAGTGGGACAAGCAGCTCCTGTAAACCTCTTTTTAATCCGGGGCAGCTGTGCACTTAAACCAGCCCAGCTCAGAGAACTTACAGAACTCCTTAGGCTGAGAGAAGAAACCAAAGCAATCCAGCACTGACACTACCGAGTGGATCCCAGTCTTGATTTTTCCACCGGATGTTTTTTCACAACAAAGATCTGATGTAAACTTCAACATGGAAAAGAGATCAAATCAGAGCTCCCCAATGAAGAGCACAGTTGTTGTTCAGTCACCGAGCCATGTCCTACTCTTTGCAACCCCATGGACTGCAGCACGCCAGGCCTCTCTGTCCCTCACCAACTCCCAAAGTTTGCCCAAGTTCATGGCCTTTGCATCAGTGATGCCATTCAGCCATCTCATCCTCGGATGCTCTCTTCTTCTGCCTTCAATCTTTCCAAGCATCAGAGTCTTTTCCAATGAGTCTGCTGTTCACATCAAGTGACCAAAATACTGGAGCTTCAGCTTCAGCATCAGTCTGAGTATTCTGGGTTGATTTCCCTTAAGATTGACTTGTTTGATCTCCTTGTTGTCCAGGAGACTCTCGGGAGTCTTTTCTAGCACCACAGTTCGAAGGCATCAATTCTTTGGCACTCTGCCTTCTTTACAGTCTGGCTCTCGCAACCATACGTGACCACTGGGAAGACCATAGCCTTGACTGTATGGACCTTTGTCAGCAAAGAAATGTCTCTGCTTTTCAACACACTGTCTAGATTTGTCATAGCTTTCCTGCCAAGAAGCAACTGTCTTCTGATTTCATGGCTGCAGTCACCATCTGCAGTGATTTTAGAGCCCAAGAAGAGGAAATCTGTCACTACTTCCATTTCCTGTCTATTTGCCATGAAGTAATTGGGCTGGAAGCCATGATCTTAGTTTTTTTAATATTTAGCTTTAAGCCGGGTCTTTCACTCTCCTCCATCAAGCCTCCATCAAGAGGGTCTTCAGTTCCTCTTTGCTTTCTGCCATTAGAGTGGTATCATCCATACATCTGAGGTTGTTGTTCTTTCTCCTGCCTATCTTGATTCCAGCCTGTAACTCATCCAACCTGGCATTTCTCATAATGTGCTCAGGATACAGCTTAAATAAACAGGGTGACAGTTGTGACAGCCCTGTTGTACTCCTTTCACAATCCTGAACCAATCAGTTGTTCCATACAGGATTCTAACTGTTGCTTCTTGACCCACATACAGGTTTCTCAGGAGACAGGTAAGATGGTCTGGTATTCCCATATCTTTAAGAGCTTCCCACAGTTTGTTATGATCTCCACACAGTCAAAGGCTATGCTAAGCAGAGTCAATGAAACAGAGGTGGATGTTTTTCTGGAATTCCCTTGCTTTCTCTACGATCCAGCAAATGTTGGCAACTTGATCTCTGGTTCCTCTGCCTTTTCTAAACCTAGCTTGGATGTCTGGAAGTTCTTGGTTCATGTAATGATGAAGCCTAGCATGCAAGATCTTCAGCATATTACTAGCGTGGGAGATGAGTGCAACTGTCTGATGGAATTGGGATGAGTACCAATCTTTTCCAATCCTTTGGCCACTCCTGGGTTTTCCAGATTTGCTGACATATTGAGTGCAACACTTTGATAGTGTCATCCTTTAGGGTTTTGAATAGCTTTACTGGAATTCCATTGCATCCACTAGCTTTATTGACAGCAGTGCTTCCTAAGGCCCACTTGACTTCACACCCCAGAATGTCTGGCTATGGGTGACTGACCACACCATTGTAGTTACCTGGTTCACTAAGCTGTTTTTTGTATAGTTCTTTCATGTATTTTTTCCATCTCTTCTTGAGCTCTTCTGCATCTACTAGGTCTCTACCATTTCTGTCCTTTATTGTGCCCATCTTTGGGCAGAATGTTCCCTTGATATTTCCAATTTTCCTGAATAGATCTCTAGTCTTTCCCCTTCTGCTGTTTTCCTCTAGTTTTACGCACTGTTCATTGAAGAAGTCCTTCTTGTCTCTCCTTGCTGGTCTTTGGAACTCTGTGTTTAAAACCTTTCCCTTTCCCCTTGCTTTCCACTTCTCTTCTTTCTTCTTTGAAAAGCCTCCTCGGATAACCACTTTGCCTTCTTGTTTTTCCTTTCATTTGGGATGGTTTTGTTTGCTGACTCCTGTACAATATTACATATGTCTGTCCATAGTTCTTCAGGTACACTTTTCACTAGATTTAATCCCTTGAATCTATTTGTCACCTCTACAGCATATTCATAGGGATTTGATTTAAGTTATACCTGGCTGATCTAGTGGTTTTCCTCACTTTCTTTAGTCTAAGCCTGAATTTTTCTATGAGAAGCTGATGGTCTGAGCCACAGTCAGCTCCAGATCTTGTTTCTGCTGAATGTATACAGCTTTTCCATCTTCAACTACAAATAATGTAATCAGCTTGATTTCAGTATTGACCATTTGGTGATGTCCATGTGTAAAGTCATCTCTTGTGTTGTTAAGAAAGGGTGCTTGCTATGACCAGTGCATTCTCTTGGCAGAATTCAGTTAGCCTTTGCTCTGCTTCATTTTGTACTCCAGGGTCAAACTTGCCTGTTACTCCAGGTATCTCTTGACTTCATACTTTTGCATTCCAGTCCCCAATGAAGAATAGAACATCTTTTTTGGTGTTAGTTCTAGGTCTTCTAGGTCTTCATAGAACTGATCAACTTCAGCATAGTCTGCACTGGTGGTAGGGGCATAGACTTAAATTATTGTGATGTTGAATGGCTTGCCTTGGGAATGAACTGAGGTCATTCTGTCATTTTTGAGGTTGCACCCAAGTACTGCATTTCAGACTCTTTTGTTGATTATGAGGGCTACTCTGTTTCTTCCATGAGATTCTTGTCCACAGTAGTAGATATAATGGTCATCTGAATTAAATTCACCCATTCCTGTCCATTTTAGTTCACTGATTCCTAAGATGTTGATATTTATTCTTACCATATCCTGCTTGACCATGTCCAATTTACCTTGACTCATGGACCTAACATTCCAGGTTCCTGTGTAACACTGTTCTTTGCAGCAACGGATTTTACTTTTATCACCAGATACAGCCACAACTGAGTATCATTTCCATTTTGGCCCAGAAGCTTCATTCTTTCTGGGGATATTAGTAGTTCTCCTCTGCTCTTCTCCAATAGCATATTGAACACCTTTCAACCTGGGGGACTCATCTTTTGGTGTCATATCTTTTTCTTTTTATATAGTTCATGAGATTCTCATGGCAAGTGTACTGGGGTGGTTTGCCATTCCCTCCTCCGGTGGATCATGTTTTGTCAGAAGAGAGCAGACCAGCGCCAAGTCTCTCCAAAGTGTCCCCCTAAGCAGGTCCTCAATGTTTTAAGATCTGTACTCAGAAAATGATAAGATACTGATGAAGGAAATCAAAGATAACATGAACAGGTGGAGAGATAAGTCATGTTCTTGGATTGGAAGAATTAATATTATCAAAATGACTATACTACCCAAAGTAATCTATGTATTCAATGCAATTCCTATCAAATTACCAATTTTTTTTCCACTGAATTAGAACAAAAAATTTTCCAATTTGTATGGAAACAAAAATGCCCCCAAATAGCCAAAGAAATTCTGAGAAAGAAAAACAGAGCTGGAGGAATCAGGCTCCCTGATTCAATCTATACTACAAAGGTATAGTAATCAAAACAGTATGGTTTTGGACACAAAACTAGATATATAGATCAATGGAACACGATAGTCCATTGGAACAGAAAGTCCAGGGATAAATCCGCACACTTATGGTCCTCTAATCTATGACACAGGAGGCAAGAATATACTATGGAGAAGACAGTCTCTTCAATAAGTGGTCCTGGGAAAACTGGACAGCTACATGTAAAAGAATGAAATCAGAACATTCTCTAACACCATATACAAAGATAAACTCAAATGGATAAAAAATCTAAATGTAAGACCAGACACTATAAAACTCTTAGAGGAGAACATAGGCAGAACACTCTTTGACATAAATCATAGCATGATCTTTTTTGATCCACCTCTTAGAGTAATGAAAATAAAGACCAAAATGAATAAATATGACCTAAATTTAAAAGCTTTTGCACAGCAAAGGAAACCATAAACAAAATGTAAACACAACCTACAGAATGGGATATATTTTGCATATTTGCAAACAAAGAGACTGACTAGGGATTAATCTCCAAAATAAACAGCTCAGGCAGTTCAATATTAAAAAAAAAAAAAAAACCCTAGCTCGTGGACTCTAGAGCATTGGCTCTGTGGTAGTGGCACATGGGATTGGTTGCCTCAGACCATGTGGGATCTCCCCAGATCAGGGATCCAACCTGTGCCTCCTGCATTGGCAGGCAGGTTGCTAACCACTAGATCACCAGTACTGTGTTTAGTTGCTCAGTGGTGTTCAGCTCTTTGCAACCCCATGGACTACTGCCCACCAGGCTCCTCTGTCCATGGAATTTTCCAGGCAAGAATACTGGAATAGGTTGCCACTTTCTTCTCCAGGGGATCTTTCCAACCCAGGGATAGAACCCATGTCTCTCTTGGCGTCTCTTTCTTTTGTAGGCAGATTCTTTACCACTGCGCCACCTGGAAAGCCAGGTGGTTTCAGACCACCAGTGAAACCCCTAAAGTGTTATTTTAAAATATTAATTTAAAATATTAAATATACATTTAAAATAATATTTTATTTTACACATATCTCTTATGTGCAGATATATTTTGTGAGGGACATAAGTTACATGTACCTCCAGCCTAACACCAAGCTATGAAGGAGTAGGAGTGTGGGTTCATTTAATGCTTACTGAGTGACTATTTTGTACCAGAAATTTCAAGAATGTTATACCAGGCTGGATGTTAATTTGGAGAGAATGGTAATGAAGCTCAGAGAGGGGAAGTACTGGACAAAGTCTGAAACCCAGGGAAGAGAGTGGGCCAGGTCGGTCATTCCTGCTGCAGCTTCTGCTATTTGTTTTGAAGGTGACTTTTCCTCCTATATTGGGTTGCTTGTCCCTGAGAGGAGATGCTGTTTTCCCCTCCCAGACATATGTTCTTCAGATACAGGTCCCCTCTCCCAGTGACAGGCACTGCCACAGCATGACTCTGTTGGGGGCACTCAGAGATTCACCCCAAATGGGAATGGCGGTGCAAAACACTGAAGGCCACTGGGGGACAGGGAACAACAGCTTTTATTTTAAAAAAAAAAGAAAGAAAGAAATCAAGAACATTATTCATGTAAAACTGGGTGTTAAAGTGACCCAACTGATGTTTTTCACTCTGCACCAAATAAGCATATGAAAAGAAGGACCAATGTGAAGCTCAGGAAAATGGACTCTTTGTAGTTTTTGTGCTCTAAGGACACAAAGGTTTTGGAGATCACAGTTCACTGAATTTGATGCTGTGAGAGAGGAAGCATAAAAAAGTTTCAGAGTAAATAGCTTTCTCTTTCAGGAAACAACCACTTCATTGAAAATGAAGGATAGTATGACCTCTGCAAAATAATTGTACGTGTGCTTGGAAGTCAGGTAAATGGGGATTGGAATCCCACTTTGATCACTTACTAGCTGAAACACCTCAGAAATTTTACTTAGAACCTCAATTTCATAATCTGTAAAATGAAATTAATAATACTTCTTACTAAAGTAAAACATTGAGTACACTAGTTTAATACATTTATTAAACACTTAAAATATGGCTGACATATTTTAAATGTTTAATAAGTGGTAACTCTTATTATAATAATTCAGAGGTACCAGAGAGCTCTTGCTGTCTTCACCAACAAGATGAGACCAACCCACAGGCACAGGGAAAATGGCAACTTGCCTCCCACAGCCATTCCATCTGAGAGATGACAGGTAAAAAGTCACATAAAAGGCAAAATCCTACTTCTTTCACAGCACTTTCCCCACCTGCTTGCTCCACACCCCTGTTCTCTGTTCTGCTACCTTCTTTAAAGTCCTGACAGGTTAGTAAATTACAGTGATTTACAATCCAACACAGATGAACAGTGAACAGTTTTTCTACTGTAGCTCACTCTGCTTCCCCAGCTGCACTTCCTGGGAGCAGCAGTGGCACCTTTGTAGGTCTTCATGTCTGCACTGTGTCCCAGCTCTGGGGGTGGTGCGCACCCTCTGCACTAACCCTCTCAGCATGAAGGATGGATGCTGGGCATCACGGGAGAGGCTATCTTTAGTTCCTGTCCTCTGAGCTCCCGCCAGCCTCCAGGAACCCTGTCAGGAGGCTTTATCATCATCTCAGGGCTCCTCTTTCCCCTTGCAGCCCAGGTGGCTGCCATCAGCTGTCTTAGTAATGGAGAGAGAACGAAGGGACATGCTATAAAAATGAACAAGGACTGCCAAAGTTAGGGCAGCTGTGTACCTATCTATTTACATCGCCAAATGAAGAACACAATACAATAGTCACTGGGTGCTTCTACTCCACAATGCATTATCTGCTGGGCGAGGTTTCTTTTGGTCTTGATTTTTTAATTTACTTTAATTTTCTAAATGAAGTATTGTTGATGTGCAATAGTATATGTTACAGGTGTACAATATAGTAATTCACAATTTTTAAAGGTTATACTACATTTATAGTCATTATAAAATATTGGTTATATTTCCTATGTTGTACAGTATTTCCTTGTAGCTTATTTTATACATAATAGTTTGTGTCTCTTAATCCCCTACCCTGATATTGTCCCTCCGTCTCCCTCTTCCCACTGGTAACCACTAATTTATTCTCTATGTCTGTGGGTCTCTTTTGTGTTGTATTCCCTATATTATATTATATTATATTCACTTTGCTTTTCTGCTCTCTTCACAATAGAAATCCAGGGTAGACTTTTGGCTAGAGTCCAGCAGGAAAGCCATATCAGTTATCTTGCTGTCCATCAAACCAACTGAAAATTCCATGCTTACAGTAGCAACCATGTATTTGCTCACAGCTCTGTGGAGTGGTGTTAGGGCAGGGCTTCATTGGGAGGCTCCTCTTGGTTCCTCGTGTGGTCAGCTGGGCTTCCTCATGTTTGTTCTCAGTTGGTACTGTGAACTGCATGTTTATGTACTCCCCAGACTCATATGCGAAACCCTAACTACCCATAGGATGGTATTGGGAAGTGGAGTGACTGGCATGTAATTAGATTATGAGGGTGGAGCCCTCATGATCGGTTAGTGTCCTCATAAGAAGAGAAAGACAGCTAGCCTTCTGTCATTCATGTGAAGACTATGTGAGGTCCCCAGAACCTGACCATGCTGGTACCCTGATCTTCCATCCCCAGCCTCCAGGATGGTGAGAAATAAAATTTGTTGCTTATCTACCCAATCTATGGCAGCTTGTGATAGCAGCCTGTGTTGACTAAGACAGTAAAGAAGCATGGGACTGGCTGGTTCAAGATGTTCTTGCTCTTGTATCCAGCAGTTGGCTGGGCCTATTGACTGAGCTGACTCCGTCTCTTCCACATAGCTGCCCATCCTCTCCAAGAGGCCAGACCATGCTCTCTGCATGAAGATGAAGCATTTCAAGAGAACAGGAGTGGAGGGTGCCCAGTTTCTTGAAGCTGAGGCTCAGAAATCAAGATGTTAACTTCCACCACACATTACATTCTTTTGGTCAAAGCAAGTTGTAAGACCAGTTCAGAACCACGAGGAAGGAAAATGGACTTCACCTCTTACCTTGAGGAGTGAAGTGTGGATCAGGGATAGAAGGAATTGTTGGAGGACATCTCTGCAAATGATCCATCGAGTGAGTTTGTCTGAGAGACAATGTAAACAATTAAAACTGGCATTGACAATCAGCTTAACAAAAACTCAGGCTGATAAAATGGCAGAACAATTTTCATTTCTTGTCTGGCCTTGATTCTAAAGGATCAAACTTTCTCTAGTTCTTTTTTAATCCAGACTTTCTCTCTTCCCGATCAAAATGCCCCTCTCACCTGTGCTTATGCTAGATAATAATAGATTCCATCTCTGTGGAGTGGCAACCCACTCTGCCTTCCAAGTGTCTCTTAAACACATTTTCTCTCCATCCCCATTGCTGCTCATCTAGGAAAAGTCATCATTACTTCTCTCCTGAGATTGCAATGATTTTCTAACTGTTCTCCTGGTTTAAATGTCCCTTCCTCAAGGATGTTTGGCTGATCTTATCACATAATTAAAAACTTGTCCTGTGGTTTGCAGACTAACGACTCCTCAACAAGTCTCCCTCAACAAGCCCTGGGATCTGTGACTATTTTACGTGACAAAGGAGAATCAATGTTGCAGATGAAATTAAGGTTGCCAATCGACTGACCTTAAGATGGGGAGCCTTATCCTGAATTATCCACTGAATCCATAGATCAATTTGGAGAGAATTAGTATCTTACAATATTGAATCTTCCAAAGCATGGACATCACATATTCTCCATGTATTTAGCTATTTTTAAATTTCAGCAATGTTTTGTAGTTTTTAGAATATACATGGTATATATTTTGTTGTAATTTCATGGTTTTGATAACCTTGTAAATGCAACTACTTTTTTCCAACTTATTGCTAAGTATGTAGAAACACAGCTAAGTATGTAGAAACACACCTTCTGTGCTCTAGTGTTTCTAGATTTGTGTATTACTTCTATGGATTCCTTAGGGATCCACATGTATGTCATATGTGTATGATCATGTCAACTGCAAATAAAGAGAGCTTTATTTCTTCAGTTTTATGACATTTATTTCTATCACTTGTTTTATTAAGCTGTCTAGGACTGCCAACACAATGTTGAGTAGAATTGGCAAGTGTGGAATTCCTTGTTTATTCCTAATTTGAAAAGAAAAGGATTTAGTCTTTCATCACTAAATAGGACATTAGATGTATAACTTTCAAAAGTGCCCTTTATCTGGTTGAGGAAGTTCCTTCCTGTTTCAAGTCTGCTGAGAATTTTTATCATGATTGGGTGTTGGATTTTGCCTAATACTTTTTCAGCATCTGTCGAGACTATCAAATGATTATTCTCCTTAATTCTGCTAGTATGATGGCTCAGGTGGTAAAGAATTTCCCTGCAGTGCATGAGACCTGGGTTCAGTCCCTGGGTCAGGAAGAACCCCTGGAGAAGGGAATGGCTACTCACTCCAGTGTTCTTGCCTGGAGAATTCCATGGACAGAGGAGCCTAACAGGCTACAGTCCATGGGGTTGCAAAGGGTCAGACACTACTGAGTGACTAACACTTTCACTTCACTTTCATGATGAATTACATTAACTGAATTTCAAATGCTAAGCAATTTTATCTATCAGTCAGGGTTCTCCAGAGAAACAGAAGCAATAGGGAATGTGTGTGTGTGTGTGTGTGTGTGTGTGTGTGTGTGTGTGTGTGTGTGTGTGAATGACTTATTTTATGAACTTGGCTCACGTGATTCTGGGGACTGGCAAATCCAAAATCTGAAGGGGAGACTCCGCCAGGATTTGAATTTCTTCTCTATAAAACCTCAGTTTTTGCTCTTAAAAGGCCTTTCAAGTGATTGGATGAGGTCCACAAATATTATCAAGGGTAATCTCCTTTACTAAGTCAACTTATTGTGGATCTTAACCATGCCTATAAAATACTTTACCACACACTTAGATTAGTGCTTGATTATATCACTGGGTAATACCTATAGCCTACCTAGTCAAACCTAATCAGGTTCATTCCTGACATAAACCCCACTTGGTTATGATATATTATTATTTTAAAATACTATAAGATTTGATTTCCCAATGTTTTGTTAGATATTTTGATATCTGTGTTCATGATATGAATATTGATCTGTAGGTTTTTTCTCTTCTGTTTTTGTCATGTCTCTGTCTAATTTTGGTGCCAGGGTAATGCAGACCTCATTACATGAGATGGGTAGAATTCTTCCTTTCTCTTGTTTCAAAAGTTCATGTAAGATTGGTATACATTTAGTAGAACTCACCAGTGAGATCATCTGAACCTATAGTTTTGAGGGAGGAAGAATTCAAATAATGATAAAATTTCTTTGTACAGAAATTCAGGATTTCTATTTATTTTGAGTCACTTTTAGTAAGCTTTATCTTTCAATGAAGTGGTTCATTCTATCTAATTTATGCTATTTGGAGTAAAATTGCTTATAATAATCTTTTATTAACACTTTAATATATGAAATATCTGTAGTTATATCCTTATTTCATTCCTTGTATTAGTAATTTGTTTCTTTGTGTGTGTGTGTGTGTAAATGATGTATCTTTGTTTTTCATTAGCCTAGCTAGCAATTTATCAATTATGTTGATCTTTTCAAAGTTCTAACTTTTAAAAAATCATCTATTTTACTGTTATTGACCCACTTTCTGTTTAATTGATTTCCACTCTTTATTATTTCCTTCCTTCTGCTTAATTTGTTCTTCTAGTTTCTTATGGTGGAAGTTTAGATAAGTGGTTTTTTCAGATCTCTTTTCTTTTCTAATATAAACATTTAAAGCTATCAATGCCCCTCTAAACACTGATTTACTTGCATATCAATAATTTTGATATGCTGTATTTTTAGTTCAAAATAATTTCCAGTTTTTCTTGTGATCCTTTTCTGACCAATAAGCTACTTTTAAATGTAATTTTAATATTTAAATATGTTAGGATTTTCCAGATATCTTCCTTTATTAATCCTTGATTTAATTATATTGCAATCATATTCTTGGAGGCAGCTATCCTCATCACCATACCAACAATGACTGGTATCAGAGACCATACTCTGGATGATTTCAGTTCTTCTCATTTTATTGGGACTTCCCCTATGACCCAGCACATATTGTATCTTGGTGAATTTTTCATGTACACTTGAAAAAGTCATGTATTATGTGGCTGTTTTGTATGTGTCTCATGTGTGTGTTTTAATTTTTGCTTTTGGTTTTGAATTATTTTTGTTATTGTTGTATATTAAATTTTAGCTTAATAGTTCTATTTTTAAAAGATGTGTTTCCATTTACTTCAATCTGGCGTATTTTGGGACGATAATTCTGTAGTAATTCTTTTCATTCCCTTATCTGTACTTAAAATGTCTCTTTTTCTCTGGCTGTTTTGTAGTTTTCTCTTTATTACTGTTTTTCAGCCATTTGCGCATGGTTTAGGACATCTCTGTGTGTATGTTTACCCTCCTTAGAATTCATTGAATTCCTGTATCTGTGGGTCTATAATTTTTATCAAATTTGGGGAAATTTGGCCATTATTTCTTCAAATATTTTTTTCCATCCCTCTCTCTATTTTTGCCATTTGGGATTTTGAAATACAGTCAATATTTTCCCACAAAACACTGAGGCTCTGTTCTTTTTTTTTCCCCGCTGATCCTTATGCTTAACTTTGGATAGATTCTATTGCTACCTTCACATTCACTTATTTCTGTGGTGTATCATTTAATTTCAATCTCTGATAAAATTTTTAAGATATTTTATCTCTACAAGTTCCCTTTCTCTGTTCTTCCATTTTACTTTCCATCTTTGAGCATATGTACCTTATTTATAATAGCTGCTTTAAGACTCCTATCTTCCAACTCTTTTCTATTGCTTCTAATTAGCTTATTTTTCTCATCTAAGTCATATTTCTTTGCTCATTTGTATGTCTAATAATTTTTTATTGGTTGCTGAATATTTTGACTTTCATGTTTAAAGATTGATTGTGTAGTATTCCTATAAAGAATGTTGGACATATTCTGGCAGGCAGCAAAGTTATTTGTGAATTGAATTGATCTTTTCATGTCTTGCTTCAAAACTATTTTAGGGCAGATCTAGGGTTCTTTGTTTCGAGACTAATTTAACCCCACATCTAGTGCATGGCCCATCTACAGTCTCTGATGAAAGCCCACATATTCAACATTCACCCTTACTGGAAAGAATTTGAATGATTCCTGCCTTGTGTGAACTCAGAATTATCTTACAGTTCTCTGACAACTGCTATTTCCTTGGAGGTTTCTTTTGCCCAACCCATTATAAGTTTAGCCAACACATGTACAGACTGATCTTTGGCCAAAGATATAAAGAATCACTATGCAGGTTTCTAGAGATCTTCATTTCCGGAACTCTGCTATTTTAATTCTAGTCCCTTTTGCCTCCCCAACTCCAAATTCATTCTCTTCACCTCAGGAAGACTGTTGGGTTCTGTTTGGATTCCGCGCACCCCACCCCCACCCTGGGCTATAGTCTAGAAATTGTCCCCAATGTACTCAAGGGGAATCTTCTGGATATTTCTGAAGCTCTTTCTCTACCCAACCCCGACCCCTTGCAAATTCCAAGTATCTTTTCATTCCAAAACTCATTCTCCTCAACTCACTGAAACTTCCTGCAACACAGTCTAGAAAATGCCTCAAGTCAGAAAACCAAGATAATTATAAGACTTACTTCATTTGTTTCCCTTCTCTTGGGATCACAGTCTTGCATTGACTATTGTCCAAATTTTGTATAAGTTGCTGTTACCTATATTTTCTCCAGTTTTCTAGTTGTTTATGGCAAGAGGGTTGAATCCAATCCTCATTAGTCTATCATTGCCAGAAGCAGAAATCTTGTTTACTTTTAACAGTTTCCAGCTGTAAAATTGTTTGTGTGGTCATATCTATAGTCTCCTTCCTCTGCTAGAATTAAGCTGCGTGAGGGTATCAACTCTGTCCATATGATACACTATGAACTTCCCAGTGCCTAGTGCCAGGCTGTGACACAATAAAAGCTATGAAGAAAATATATATTATTGCAGTCCTGGGGCTAGATGTTGCAACGAATCCATTGAGGGAGACAAGATGAGGGGATGGAGCAAGAGAAATGGAGAACATGGCACAAAGGGAACAACCAGGACCCAGGTGGTTGCCAGACCCAAATTTGGACCTCATTTCCAGTCTGGGCAGTCCCTTGGACACATCCATTCCATGCTTGGGCTTGGACACTTTCGCAGTAAAAGACGGGCAGTAGGGACTTCCCTGGTGGTTCAGTGGTTAAGAATCCACGGTACAGTACAGGGGACACAGGTTTGATTCCTGGTCAAGGAACTAAGATCCCACAAGCTGTGAGGCAACTAAGCCCATGCGTCACAATGAAGAACCCAGGTATCACAATGAAGACCCACTGCAGCAAAATTAAAAAAAAAAAAAAAAATGGCAGTGAATGCTTCAAGATGCTAGTATTACGTTAAAGCAGCGAAGTATGTTTTCCACACTTTCTGTACTATAGTTAGGACTCTTAGAATAAATTTTAAAGCTCCTCACACATATCACTCTGTACGATTTTATTGCAAATTCTTAGAGTAAACTGCAGGTTGCATTGGTAAGGCACTGGCCAGCAGATGAAATCATCTTCTCCTCTACAGAGTGCCGTGCCCAATCTCACACAGTGTGTCATCTCTGTTCCCAAGGCACATGGCATCAGCTGTCAATAATTCCTACCCTCACTCTCTTCGCAATCTGCATAGTTGTCCCACCAGCTATTACAGAAGTGCCTGGATTGATCAGGCTTTACAGATGTTGGCTGCCATGCAACTACAGAGTCACACAAATTAAAATGAAACAGAGCCAGGCCACAAAAGATCTAACCATTGCTGGCCAGGGGGCACCTCCAACCTAACACACCAGTTAAAGTGTCCTGTTTAATGTGAGAGATTAATAACAGACCTAGATGATGAGAGCTGGCAAGCTTCTTTGCCAATAGGCATCCACTGAAACATGAGCGTCAGTCTATTCTAGAGCTCTCTGCTATATTTCTTCCTTGCTACCCTTATCAATAACCTCAGATATGCAGATGACACCACCCTAATGGCAGAAAGCGAAGAGGAACTGAAGAGCCTCTTGATGAAAGTGAAAGAGGAGAGTGAAAAAGCTGGTTTAAAACTCAACATTCAAAAAACTAAAATTATGGCATCTGGTCCTATCACTTCATGGCAAATAGATAGGAAACCAATGAGAGGGGCTCCAAAATCACTGCAGATGGTGACTGCAGCCATGAAATTAAAAGAAGCTTGCTCCTTGGAAGAAAAGTTATGACCAACCTAGACAGCTCATTAAAAAGCAGAGATCTTTGCCGGCAAAGATCCATCTAGTCAAAGCTATGGTTTTTCCATCAGTCATGTTTGGACATAAGAGTTGGGCCATAAAGAAAGCTGAGCACCAAAGAATCGATGCTTTTGAACTGTGGTGTTGGAGAAGACTCTTGAGAGTCCCTTGGACTACAAGGAGATCAAACCAGTCAATCCTAAAGGAAATCAATCCTGAATATTCATTGGAAGGATTGATGCTGAAGCTGAAGCTCCAATACTTTGGCTGCCAGATGCGAAGAACTGACTCATTTGAAAAGACCCTGATGCTGGGAAAGATTGAGGGCAGGAGGAGGAGGGGACAACAGAGGATGAGATGGGTGGATGGTATCACTGACTCAGTGGACATGAGTTTGAGTAAACTTCGGGAGTTGGTGATGGACAGGGAAGCCTGGCACGTGGCAGTCCATGGGGTCGCAAAGAGTGGGACGTGACTGAGTGACTGAACTGAACTGAACCTTATTTCTACCTCTCCTCCTCCCATAGGCAATCATTCTATTGTCAAATGTCTTACATTTTTAATTTATACAAATGATATTATTTTGAATTCCATTGTTCTTGCTTTGTTTCAGTAACATAGTTATTCAGACCCATCCATGTTGCCATGTGAACATCTAATTTGTTGCTTTTAAGTGCTACATAATAATCCGTGGTGTGGGTCCATCACATTTTTAAAAACTTTATTTATTTTTTAATTGAAGGATAATTCCTTTACAGAATTTTGTTGTTTTCTGTCAAACCCCAGCATGAATCAGCCATAGGTAACCTCCCTCCCATCTCCCACCCCATCCCAAGCCTCTTGGTTGATATAGAGCCCCTATTTGAGTTTCCTGAGCCATACAGCAAATTCCCATTGGCTATCTAATGTAAATATGGTCATGTAAGTTTCCATGTTACTCTCTGCATACATCTCAACCTCTCCTCCCCTCTCCCATGAGTCTATTCTCTAATGTCTGTTTCTCCATTGCTGCCCTGTAAATAAATTCTTCAGTACCATTTTCTAGGTTCCATACATGTGTTAGAATACAATATTTATCTTGCTCTTTCTGACTTACTTCACTTTGTATAATAGGCTCTAGGTTCATCCACCTCGTTAGAACTGATTCAAATCTGTTCATTTCTATGGCTGAATAATATTCCACTGTGCATATGTACCACAGCTCCTTTATCCATTCATCCATCAATGGACATCTAGGTTGTCTCCATGTCCTAGCTATTGTAAATAGTGCCACAATGAACAATGGAATGCATGTGTATTTTTCAATTTTGGTTTCCTCAGGGTATATGCCTAGGAGTGGGATTGCTGGGTCATATGGTGCTTTTATTCCTAGTTTTTAAAGGAATCTCCATACCATCTTCCATAGGGGCTGTATCAGTTTACACTCCCACCAACAGTTGCAAGAGCATTCCCTTTTCTCCACACCCTCTCCAGCATTTATTGTCTGTAGACTCTTTGATGATGTTCATTCTGACTGGTGTGAGGTGATATCTCGTTGTAGTTTTGACTTGCATTTCTCTGATAATGAGCGATGTTGAGTATCTTTTCATGTGTTTGTTAGCCATCTGTATGTCTTCTTCAGAGAAATGTCTGTTTAGGTCTTTTTCCCAGTTTTTCACTGGGTTGTATGAGCTGCTTTTATATTTTGGAAATTAATCCTTTGTCAGTTGTTTCATTTGCTATTATTTTCTCCCATTCTGAGGGTTGTTTTTTCACCTTGCTTATAGTTTCCTTTGCCCTGCAAAAGTTTTTAAGTTTAATCAGGTACCACTTGTTTACTTTTATTTTTATTTCCATTACTCCAGGAGGTGGGTCATAAAGGATCTAGCTTTAATTTATGTCATCAATTTATTGATGCCATAATTTGACGTCATTTGATTTATGTCACAGGCATTTATGTTCTACCTATGTTTTCCTTAGAGAGTTTTATAATTTTCAGTCTCACATTTAGGTCTTTAGTCTACTTTGAGTTTATCTTTGTGTATGGTGTTAGGAAGTGTTCTAATTTCATTCTTTTACATGTAGATGCCCAGTTTTCCCAGGACCATTTATTGAAGAGGTTGTCTTTGCCCCACTGTATATTCCTGCCTCCTTTGTCAAAAATAAGTTACATGGGTTTACCTTACATAGGTGCATGGGTTTATTTCTGGGCTTTCTATCTTGTTTCCTTGGCCGATATTTCTGTTTTTGTGCCAGTAGTACATAGTACATGTACTATAGTACATACTGTACTACCATAGTACTATGGTAGCTTTGTAGTATAATCTGAGGTCAGGAAGGTTGATTCCTCCAGTTCCATTCTTCTTTCTCAAGACTGCATTGGCTCTTCTGGGTCTTTTGTGCTTTCATATGGACTGTGAAATTTTTTGTTCTAGTTCTGTGAAAAATGCCATTGGTAATTTGATAGGGATCACATTGAATATGTAGATTGCATTTGGTAGTATAGTCATTTTCACAATATTGATTCTTCCTACCCAGGAACATGGAATATCTCTCCATCTGTTTATGTCATTTTTTATTTTTTTCATCAGTGTCTTATAATTTTCTGTATACAGCTCTTTTGTCTCCTTAGGTAAGTTTACTCCTAGATATTTAATTCTTTTTGTTGCAATGGTGAATGGGATGATTCCTTTATTTCTCTTTCTTAGTTTTCATTGTTAGTATATAGAAATGCAAGCGATTTCTGTGTATTGATTTTGTGTCCTGCAACTCTGCTAAATTCACTGATTAGCTCTAGTAATTTTCTGATAGTATCTTTAGGGTTTTCTATGTACACTATCATGTCGCCTGCAAATGGTGAGAGTTTTACTTCTTTTCCAATCTGGATTCCTTGTATTTTTCTTCTCTGATTGCTGTAGCTAGGATTTCCAGAACTATGTTGAATAATAGTGGTGAAAGTGGACACCCTTGTCTTGTTCCTGATCTCAGGGGGAATGCTTTCAGTTTTTCACCATTGAGAATAATGTTTGCTGTAGGCTTATCATATATGGCCTTTACTATGTTGTGGGAGGTTCCTTCTATGCCCACTTTTTTGAAGAGTTTTAATCATAAATGGGTGCTGAATGTTGTCAAAGGCTTTTTCTGTATCTATTGAGATTATCATATGGCTTTTATCTTTCAGATTGTTAATATGGTGTATCACATTGATTTCCATATATCAAAGAATCCTTGCATCCCTGGAATAAATCCAAGTTGATCATGGTGTATGAGCTTTTGATGTGTTGTTGACTTCTGTTTGCTAAAATTTTGTTGAGGATTTTTGCATCTATGTTCATCAGTGATATTGGCCTGTTGTCTTCTTTGTTTGTGTTGTCTTTGTCTGGTTTCGGTATCAGGGTGATGGTGGCCTCATAGAATGAATTTGGAACTGCTCCTTCCTCTGCAATTTTTTGAAAGAGTTTTAGAAGGATAGACATTAGCTCTTCTCTAAACATTTGATAGAATTCTGTGAAGCCATCTGGTCCTCGGCTTTTGTTTTTTGGGAGATTTTTTATTACAGCTTCAATTTCAGTGCTTGTAATTGGGTTGTTCATAATTTCTATTTCTTCCTGGTTCAGTCTTGGAAGATTGAACTTTTCTAAGCATCTGTCCTTTTCTTCCAGGTTATCCATTTTATTGCCATATAGTTGTTCATAATAGTCTCTTATAATCCTTTGTATTTCTGCATTGTCTGTTGTAACCTGTCCTTTTTCACTTCTAATTTTGTTGATTTCTTTTTTTTTTTTTCTTGATGAGTCTGGCTAAAGGTTTGTCAATATTGTTTATCTTCTCAAAGAACCAGCTTTTAGCTTTATTAATCTTTACTATTGTTTCTTTCATTTCTTTTTATTTCTGCTCAGATCTTTATGATTTCTTTCCTTCTGCTAATTGGGGGTGGGGGGTGGTGGGGGAGGGTTGTTCTTGTTTTTCCAGTTGTTTTAGGTGTAAAGTTAGGTTGTCTATTCAATGTTTTTCTTGTTTCTTGAGGTAGGATTGTATTGCTATAAACTTCCCTCTTAAGTCTGCTTTTGTTGCATCCCGTAGATTTTGAGTTGTCATGTTTTGTCATTTGTTTCTAGAAATTTTTTAATTTCCCTTTTGATTTTTTCAGTAACCTGTTGGTTATTTAGAAACGTATGGTTTAATCTCCTTGTGTCTGTGTTTTTTAGTTTTTTCTTGTAATTGATATCTAGTCTCATAGCATTGTGGTTGGAGAAGATGCTTGATACAATTTCAATGTTCTTAAATTTACTGAGGTTTGATTTGTGACCCAAGATGTGGCCTACCAAGGTGTATTCTTCTGCATTTAGATGGAATGTCCTGAAGATATGAATGAGATCCATCTCAAATAATGTATCATTTAAGACATGTGTTTATTAATTTTCTGTTTTATGGTCCATCACATTTTATCTAACCATCTTCCCAATGACATCTAGCTTGCCTCTTACTCCCACATACAGCACTGCAATGAACAGCCCTGTACATACTTCCTTGAGTACCTGATTGAAAATTTCCTTAAGACACGTCCTGGAGGAGAACAGTGGAGTCCCAGAATAGGGGACACTCAGTTTGGTGAAATAGCACTAGATTATTCTTGACAAATGGCTGTACAGTTCCTCTATCCTAGGTTTTCTCAACCTCAGCAGTACTGACATTTTGGACTAGCTTATCCTTTGTTGTAGGCTTCCCAGGTGGCACTAATAGTAAAGAACATGACTGCCAACGCAGGAGACTTAAGAGATGCAGGTTCAGTCCCTGGGTTGAGAAGATCCCCTGGATGAGGGCATGGCAACCCACTCCAGTATTCTTGCCTGGAGAACCCCATGCACAGAGGAGCCTGGCAAGCTACAGTCCATAGGGTTGCACAGAGTCGGACTAGACTGAAGCGAGTTAGCATGGTGCAGCACGGCATCCTTTGTCATGGGGCGGTCCTGTGCCCTGGGATGTCTGGCAGCATCTCTGGCTTCTACCTACTAGGTGCCAAGCATCCTCACCCTCAGTTGTGGTGATGAAAAAAATGTCTTCCCACACTACCAAAGGTCCCCAGGGAGGGCAAAATCACCCAAGGTTGAGAACCAGTGCTCTATCCCAATTCTGCCAACACTTGGCATTATCAAGCAATTTTCCCCCTCTGATTATCAACTATTTTAAGCAACTTCTCATATGCTTGACAGTTTGTAAGGATTTTCTGTAATGTTAATTCTGTTAAGGTTGCTGGCCTCTTTTTGTTGATTTCCAAGAGTGCCCTTTGTACTTTATCTATTTTTGGCTGCCCAGGGTCTTCATTGCTGCATGTGGGTTTCTCTAGTTGCAGCAAGTGGGAGCTACTCTCTAGTTGCAGTGCTCAGGTTTCTCATTGCAGTGGCCTCTCTTGTTGTGGAACACAGGCTCTAGGTGTGTGGGCTTTAGTAGTTGTGGAACATGGGCTTAGTTGCTCTGCAGTGTGTGGGATCTTCCTGGACTGGGGATCGAACCTATGTCCCTTGCTTTGACAGGTGGATTCTTAACCACTGGACCACCAGGGAAGTCCCCTATGTACTCTTAATACTTGTCCATTATTGGAATTGACATAGCACATATCTTCTCCCATCCTTTCCACTAACTCTACTGAAATTGTACTCCACCGACAGAAATCCTTAATTTTCATGTATGAGATTCATCAGCATTTTGCTTTATGGTTTGTGCTTTTGAACTTTTACTAAAGAAGTTCTTCCTTGCTCTTGCCCTAGGTCACAAGACATTTCACTCCATTAGCTTTACACGTTACCTTTGATAAATTGGCTTTTAATCTTTATGGAGTCCACCTTCTATGTAGAATTCTGTAAGAATCCATGTTGATATCTCCTATAGTGAATCCTCCTTTCCCCTGCCAATTTCTGGTGTCACTTTGATTGCAAATTAAGTCTCCTTTAATGGGTGCATTTGTCCCCAAGCTCTGCACTGATCTAATAATCTGTTCCTGCACCAGGACCCATAAACATGTTTCATAACTGACAGACAAGGCTTCTCTCATTTTTCAGTGAACTATTTTCACCTACAATGTAGTGTAAATCTATCCAATCTCACAAAATGCCCAACTTCAATTTTTGTTGAGGTTACACTAACTTTTTTAAATGATTTGAAGAAAATGAAGTTTTATAATATTGTTATCCCATGTAGGATTATTCAGCTCTTCTTCTATACCTTCTATTTTTCTTTTATAGTTTGCTTTGTTAAAAAAAAAAAAGTCTTTGTATACTTTATAAAGTTGATTCCTGGGTACCTTGTATTTTCAACTCTCATTATGAGTTGATTTTCTTTTATTTGTGTTTCTAGTTGGTATTGCTGCTGTTAATTTTTAATTTTATATTCAGAATTGCTCACTTGCTTTCTACCTGAGTTTTGGTGGGATTCAGAATCACTGATTCCCTCCTATGGTGTTCCCCGCCCCCCACCTTTGGGATCAAGGCACCTATAGGTTCATTAGATTACATATAAGCATATGATCAGACCAATGAAATTTTCTAGACAAGTCCCTGTGAATACCCCCACCCCACAACCGAAAGCATTCTTGTCCCCCAGATTCAACATCTTTCCTCCAGGCTGCGAAGTGTTGATTACACCCAGATATATTTTGTGTCTATGCTGATGGCTCCCTCTTGCATAGAAACACTTTTGTTTCCTTTGGTAGCCATGCTGCTTCCACATACTGAGCTACCATAAAGGTTGCCAAACCTAGGGGAGACCTACTTTGCCTCGTCTCATACATATACATACACTTGCTGGTCCACACACTTCATCAAATCACTGTAATACCAAAGAGTCAGCAAGTACAATCATTTGCTCACCCAAAAATCTGTGGTCAGCAAGGCCCCACCATGCATGATAACTTACAAGTCTGACACCTGGAACCCCCATTTTCTTGAGGGGGTATTAGGTTGTTTTTTTTTTTTAATTTTTAATTGGGGAATAATTGTTTTACATCATTGTGTTGGTTTCTGCCATACAGGAATGTGAATCAGCCATAAGTATACATATGTCCCCTCCCTCTTGAAGCTCCCTCCCACCCCACACCCCATCCCACCCATCTAGGTTGTCAGAGGACCGGGTTGAGATCCCTATGCTATACAGTAACTTCCCATTAGCTATCTACTTTACACAAGGTAATGTATGTTTCAGTGCTACTCAGTCAATTCGTTCCACCCTCTCCTTAGCCCGTAGTGTCCACAAATCTGTTCTCTATGTCTGCTTCTCTACTCCTGCCCTGCAAATAGGAGGTGAATGAACTTAGAACCTGTTATACAGAGTCAGTCAAGAGAAAAACAAATATATATTAACACACATATATGGTATCTAGAAAAATGGTACTAAGAGGGTATTAGTTTTAAAAACTGACATCTGAACATTCTGTCAGTCTACAACCGGTAACCTACCACCTGCACCTTAATGAACAAAATAGAACTCACGAGCCATGTTTATATTTCTTTCAAGAAAAATCAGGTTCAATCACATTCAAGGTGAAAGCTTTTGGGGAGATGGCATCTGCCCTTCTGAGTTCCTCTCTTGATGCCATCAGCTTGTCTTGGAAAGACATGCCCTGGGTTCCATGTCACAGGAGGGCTGTATGAGAGCTCTCTGGGGTACAGCCCACCTCTTCTGCTGGGGGCCTGTGTACCTTGGCTACTGCTTCCCACTAACCTGCACAGGGCCAAGGCAGGACTGTGCAAAGTGGGCCTGCTGAAGTAAGGTTTCAAGCTGGTTTTAACTAGTATGAATCCTTTTATTCCCCTCTGGGTTCAACAGCAATCATCCTAGCAGGCTTTCTAACTCCAGCAGAGGTCCCAAAGAGACACATCAAACAAATTTTAAATGGCTTTATTAAAGGCTGTTAATACAAAATACAACCAAGGTACAAGTAGTCAGTAAGAATTTTTCATTTTTGAAAATGTGTATCAAAGAAGAGGCTGTTCTGACACCCACAGGGGTGCAATGGGGCTGGGTGCCATGCCCCACTGTTCCCAAAGCAGGTGACACCCCTAAACCCAGAGGGTAGAAGTGGGGAGGGATCCCAAGTGAAAGAAACTGAGACTGGTTTCTAACTTCCTGGTGGAGATTTTGCTGTTACAGTCACCCAAAGCAAGACACTGAATCCTTGAGCTGAAACTCAGGGGCAGACGACAGAGTGGCCAGGATGAAGAAGGAAGGATGCAAAACCACATTAGGCTTCAACTGAAAAGTGTGAATATTTAAAATAATACAAATGTCTGGTTTTAGAAATGCCATCTTGATATATGTGGCAAAAAAAAAAAAAAGGTGGCAAACGTGAGTTCAATTTTCCCTTACTTGGACACACCAAACATAGATTCCCAGGAGGATGGTGAAAGGCATCATCTTAACATGGACTGCCCAGGGTTAAGGGGAGACTCTGCAGTTCAGGCAGGATGGTGACCCATGAGCATGTGTTCAGGCCATCACCTCTCCCTCTCAAGTTTTATTACTTTGCAAAGCAAAGCAATACAATTTCAGGACTCCCTCTAGGATTTCCCAAGCAGTGATTTTACATTTAATCTCAGGAGGCTGTACCTTTATGAAACTTTAGACATTGTTACAGAGACCTGAATTTCACTGGGTACTGGACCCCAGATGATGATAAGAGAGGCAGAACCTTTCAATAATCCCCAAATCTCCTCAGCTACCAGGAGAACTTGATGGGAATACTGGGTTTTATGAGAAAGTGGAAAAGAAATTAGAGTTCTCTCTCATAAGAACAGATAGATCACCTTGGCTAACTGTCCCAGGACACAGATCTTTCTTTCTTGATATGCCAACACTAAGAAAGGCAACTTCTGGACATCTTTTTTTCTTAAGCTGACCCTGCTTTCAAGCATGGGTTCTAAGACAGTCCACTGTGCTCAAAGCTGGAAGTGGAGACAGGTGGCAAGCCCAGCTCTGAAGCTCAGTGGCTGACCTGTGGGGCTGGTACCCAGCTGTGCAATTGCAGCTGGGATTTCTAGCATTCTTTCCCCCTCGTCACCATGCTAGGAACCTTTTTCCCTTGAATGTTTCAACTCTACTTAAACAGGGCAGAAAGAACTTGTATTCACCACAGTACAGTCAGTCACCAGAGGAGGAAGGTCAAACTCAAGACCCCAAGGAGCCAAATGAGGTTTAGAGACATAATGCAATTGGCAGAAGCCAAACCAAAAGTTGGCTAGGCCACAGTTTTGGCAGAAACTTTCTGGGAAAAAAAAACAGTTGCCATGTGCTTTACCTTGGAGCCTGATAAAACATTGTAGAAATCATTTCAGAATGTCATACGAAACAGAAAGGCATTTTAAAAAGATACACTTTGATACTGAAATCAGGTGCTCACTGGCAGGATTTGCAGGGATTAAGGCGTCAGGTGAGAACACAGTGAGAGGCAACATGGAGACCACGCCAGGGCATGGAACACAGGCTCACAGCCCTCGGGGTCACTGGGCAGGGCTCTCCTCTGATCCTACGCCATCCCATCTTGGGTGAAGGACACCTTGCCCTTGTGGGTAGGCTCAGAGCTGCCCTAACCCGCCCCCCTCCCCACTCCCCCGGCAGCAGAGACCACAGCAGGCTGCCAAATCCACGTCCAGGAGATGCTGTTGCCATGACCACGAAGGTCTCCAGGGGGCGCCGCTGGGGCCATGCAGAAACGACTGCACTTCTGTCGGTGGTCAGGACTGAGGGAGGGTCCATCGTGACACAGCTTGACCAGTCCGTGGGATGAAGGACACGCACTGCCCCTGCCAGCTTCACGCCAGAAGGTTCCAACGCAACTAATCAGAAGAACCTGGCCTTCCAGCAATGCCTGTCATCTGCCCTGACTCCTGCAGACGCCCAGGACAGGAAACACCTAAAAGGTCAGGAAAGTAGCAAAGAACTTCCAAGGGGAAACTGGTACAAACCCAAGAAAAGCAGTAGCCCTATAACTGCTAAATCTAGATACAAAATCATGTAAAGTTAATACAAAACTTTAAAACATGCAACTTGTTAAAGATGAAGTCTGAGTAAGTAGCATGGCAGGCAGTTTAAAGACGACTTCTGCCACGTGCCCATGATCCGTTTCCTGGAAGTGATGCGGAGTGAAGGGTGGCACGTGATACAGAGGCGGGGCTTCCGCAGAGGAAGAGGCGTGGCTTCCACACCGGAAGCCGGACAGCTGGGGCTGTGGGTGTGGACTTCAGGGGCAGGCAGGTCTCCCCATGGTCACACCGGGCGCCCAGCGCCATGACTACTGAGAACATCCTCAACAGCCACCCGTCAAAAGGAGCCCCGTGCATTTTTAAAAGGGTGGGGACAGAGACGAGGTGGGAATCACTCTATGATTTTTATGACATGGTTGAGAAAATTCTTTCTCGAAGGAGGGGGAAAATTGGGTAGAGCTAGAGCACAGCTTTTATTTTTAAGATTTACTGAATTCCTAAGTTTTTAAAAATTCCAAATGTAAAACTTCTGTTATCAAATTGTTGAAAATAGCACAGATATCTGGTCTTACCAAAAAGGGAAAAATCTGGAGAGCTGGCCAAGGCAACATTAACCAGCTTCCAAATGATTCTGGAAAGAGTGGGAATGCTGCCCTTTTGTTTAATCTCCCCCTTCACCACACCACTTTGGAAAACACTTGGGGATTCTTGGTTTGTTTGTTCTGTCTAATCCACTTTACCAGTTGTCCAGAAAATCAAATCCTGTCTTCAAGATGACATTACTTGAGCTGACCTGTAGAAGGGACAAAAACAAAGTAAGGCATGAGGCTTTTTTCAAGTCAGCACAATCTAAAAACAGCATCTCATTTAAAATGACCCAAATGAAATAGCGTACTTCCCTCTCAGAGGCTCCCTGACCTCAATTTGCCTCAGTGCTGGGAACCAGAAAATTAAATAAAGCTCAGTGCAAGCCAAACTCTGCCAGGATCCAACACATATCCCTTTCTGTCCCCAGGCACGCCTGAGGGCAGCCTGTAGACCCCACCTGGAGAGAAAAGGAGAAAAATGTATCTTTTCTATTTCTTAATGAGGGGCATCTTTAAATTTAGTCACCCGTGGAGTAAGAGAACAAGTTAGGAAGACAGTCTTTCTAATATGAAACACACTTACACAGTGACAGACAAAACAAAATAAATTACCAAGTTGAGGGAGTGAAAAATAGAAGAAAGGGTATAAAACTTCTTTCTCTCAGATGATGTGGTGGGTTCTGGAGTGGTTTTCCCTAACCCAGGACCATTCTTCAGGTCAGACTGCCCACTTACAGGACGTGGGGTTGGTTTAAAGGGCCATCTGTGAGCTGATCCAGACACCTGAGAGACCCTTCTGCTGGGTCTAACACAAGCGTGTTCACCTTGTGGCTGCAGCCTTCCTGGGCAAGGGAGCCTTGAGCCTGCACCCTCCACATGCTGCCAATGGAAGGCACTGCCACAGAAGCAATAGAGGCAATGGGCTAAGCAGCTCCCCCTGAGGCAGGTCTCGGGCTTTTGCTGCCCCTCAGACTGAGCCAGAGCTTGAAAAGCCAAAGGGGTTCAGGCGTACATTTCTTTTTCTGGTTTCCTACCAGTGCTCTCAGTTCAGCAGCATGTCACTCTGTATTCCGCAGTCAGAATCAGTTCTGTCAGAGGATTTCATGGGCTTTGTCCCACATTCCACCCCACCCCGCAGACACACACTTTCCTGCATCTCTTTACAATTAAGATTCTCACATATCTTATATAAATGCTTCCCTCAGAGGAAGACCCCACTGCAGACTGTCAAGAGCAGTGGGCTGCCTGAGTCTGCGAGAGGGAGCCGCTGGGCAGGAAGCCAGCCTCAGGGCCAGCACCACAAGGCGGTGCTCCTGGGGACCCGGGGGCCTCCATCACCCCATGGCCGTCCTCCCCATGCCTCCCTGGGACCTCAGCAAGCACTGCAGCCCATCCAGAAAAGCTCGGAAGGGCAGGAAGCAGTAAAGCTCTGGGAAGTGCCGTCCATCTCCATGAACGAAGCCTTGCTCATCGCCTCACCCAGCTCCACGAGTAGGCCACCATCTTCCCCCAGAAATGGTTCTCAGACATGCCTTGCCCAAGTATCTCTTTGTTCATTATAAAACAATGTCTCAAAACCACGGCCTCCCTCTGAAATACCACTACCTGTTTATTTGGGCTTCCCTGGTGGCTCAGCAGTAAAGAATTCACTGGCAATGCAGGAGCCACAGGAGATGTGGGTTCAATTCTTGGGTCGGGAAGATCCCCTGGGTCGGGAAGATACCCTGGAGGAGGGCATGACAACCCACTCCAGTATTCTTGCCTGGAGAATCCCATGGACAGAGGAGCCTGGCGGGCTACCGTCCACAGGGTTGCAAAGAGTCGGACACAACTAAAGTGACTTACCCTGCACACATGTGCGCGCGCACACACACACACACACACTTACATATTTTGGATTTGGGTGATCCTTCAACACTAACTCCGTTTAAAGTCCTAACCAAATATTCTCTTTCTTTGCTGAATTTTCTCAAGTAATGAAGACCAGCTAACAAAGACAAAAGTCGGTGCTTCATAACACTGGGAAAACATGGAGAAGCCACTCACACTGCCCATTCTCTTGCAGGGCCCTTTCCTCACGACTCACTGCACCTCGGCAGTGAACCTCTCAGATCTTTCTTTTCCTTCTCATGCATCCCCGGAACGAGTCCTTTCCTTAGGACTCTACTTGGGACACCTAACTCTGTGTTTTGCTTGAAAACGAGAGGCTGCCCATCACTACCGAAGCGAGTCTCCTGTGATCTACAAACAAGCACAGCTGCTCCTGGTGGAGGTTTGGGGGTCCTGCCTGCTTCCCCATGTGCCCTCAGGACACCTGCAGCTCCTTTCCTCACTCACAGAGCAGCCCAGCCTCCCAGGCCCCTGCGTGGAGCTGGCATTCAAACCCCACCCACACTGCCAGCTTCCCCCTCGAGTCCTCTGCTCGCTGCCCCCACGATCCTTCGTCACCTGCCCTCACACAAGCAGGGAAGGGCGGGGGGCATCTGAGACACGATCACACAGCAGGCAGACAAGTCACGGCACCCAGACAGGCTCACTGAACACGCTTCTTGCATGTTTGTTGGTTGCCGAGCTGAGTGACAACCCAGCAGGCCGCCGAGGGATGACAGAGGAAGAAGAAGGCATGGGCATCTGTGGCCCGCCTGCCCACCCCTGTGAGGCAGCCCTCGTCCCTTCAGCAAGAAGGAGACCCTGGCTGAAGTGAGACACCCACCTGTGCAGGCACGGGTTCCAGGAAGAGAGCATCCTCCATGTCCTCTGCAGCCTCCATGGCCTCAGGAGAGGGGGTCTTTCCCACGGGCCCAGAGGGGCCGGCTTCGCTTGGGGGGCTGGCGCAGGCCTGGGCGGGCGGGGGCCTCTCACACTCCGCGCTGATGCTGGGAGCGGCCCGCTGCTCCGGGCGGAGGCTGCTGGGCTTCTCCACCTTCGCCTCCCTGGCCTTTGGCGCCGGCTCCTGCCGGTAACAGGCCGGCAGGACCTTCTCCCCTTTCTCCATAGACTTGATCTGGCTGGGGGTCAGCGACTGGAACTCCGCCTCAGGGCCCTCCCCGCGGGACCGCTCTGCGTTGATCTTCCAGAAGGACGCCTCCTCTTCCTTCCAGGCAGGACCCAGGGCATCCAGGCTGGAGGACTTGCCGCCCTGCGGGGGCCGGAGGGCCTGCGAACCCTGAGGGGCTTTGGATGGTGGCCTGGCCTCGCCAGCGGTGCTGCAGCTCGGCTCTTGGATGGACAAGGAGGAGATGCTGAACTCCATCTGACTCTAGCAGGGTTGGGGGAGGGGACGAGAAGTACAGCCACACTTTCAGTCAACAGAATGGGTGTGCCAGCCCAAACATCTCCCTAGGAGCAACCGACTGCCTGCTGTCCTTCTGCTGGAACTGTCTGTCCTCAGCAGTGATTTGCAGGAATGCCATAACATCCCTGGAACATGGCAGAAGTTTTGAGAGCAAGGCCCTTCACTCTGGAGGCTACAAACATCTGAGACTCTTGCCTCTGACTGACAACTAAGGCCTCTGCTTGGTGAGCGGATCCCCCACCTGGCTCTTCAAGAGAGATTCCCACACCTTCCTGAGGAGGGTGACTGTCCCCTTGGCAACGACAAGGAAGGGCACACGGTCAGCATAAGCGCCCTGCAGTGAGGATCCAAACCCAGAACCAAGTCCCCACCTCATAGGCCTCTTCCTTCCTGACCGATGACAGCCAGCAAGGGTGAAAAACAATCCAGCAGTCAGACCCTGCTTTCCTGAACTAAAACGAGAAAGTCAAGGGCAGGCCTGAGTGCAGCTACAAAGATTCGATCCCCCTCACGCCCTTCCATCCCACACTCTGCCTTCATGCCTGCTAAGGACTGCCTGTTTGTGTGCCTCTAATTCCTAAGTTGAAGGCCTAACTTCTGAAGTTAGTTTTTGGAGGCAGAGCCTTTAAGAGGCTTAGGTGAGGTCATGAGGATGAGCCCTCATGACAGGATTAGTGCCCTTATAAGAAGAGACAGAGAGATGCTCGCTCTCTGCCACATAAGGACACAGCAAGAAGACAGCCGTCTGCCAATCAGGAAGAGGAGTCTCTCCCGGACCAACCTGCTGGCACCGTGACCTTGGACTCCTAGCCCTGGAACTGTGGGAAGTGAACGTCTGTTACTGGATGCCACCAGCCTGTGGCATCTGGCTGACAAGACAAGCTTCCTCTCCGGTGCTCTCCTCAGCGTTGCCCTGCTCTCAGCCGATCCTGGTCCTGTTAGGTGGGGAAACCCCAGAGGGCAGGGCCATACCCCACATCCAAGTGCCCCCAAAACACTGCCTTATTCTGATGCTGCTAACCACTAAAAGCAGTGGGACTGAGCTGGGCATACTCAGTTGTGTCCAACTCTTTGCAACCCCATGGACTCTAGCCCACCAGGCTCCTCTGTCCATGGGATTTCCCAGGCAAGAATACTGGAGTGGGTTACCACTTCCTCCTCCAGGGGATCTTCTCAACCCAGGGACAGAACCCACATCTCTTGGGTTTCCTGCATTGGCAGGCGGATTCTTCACCACCGCACCACCTGGGAAGGCCAAGGTTGAGCTGTATGACCAACAGATCACTGGGGGGAAACCTAGCCCCTCTGACAGGAGTGTGCCCTGGAGGCTGTTCCCAAGTCCTACAGAGCGAGCCCTCTGCTACCTCAATGCCTCTAAAATCAACCTGGAACATTCCTCTCTTCCTCTCTACTTGTACTCTCATGTATATTCTCTTCTTCTTCTTCTTTTTAAAGTAAAGGTATCAGGACTTCCCTGACGGTCTAGTGGCTAGGACACCAAGTTCCCAGTGCAGGGGGTCTGGATTCAGTCCCTAGTCAGGGAACTAGATCCCACAGGCTACAACTAAAAAGATTGCACATGCCACAGCTAAGACCTGTCTCAGCCAAATAAATGAATATTAAAAGGAAAATAATAAAAGTATTAAAACTATATGCTAAAATTTGAGGAGTTAGAAAAACATTCATAACCTTTCCCTCTTCCCATAATCTCTATTTCTTTTTGTATTTTCAGGTAATCTTTTTCAGATATGTATTTTATGACATTGCAGTTCTTCTATGCATATAATTTGGGTATTGTTTTTTCACTTAGAACCATCATCAATGGTGGGGTGTGGTCTTTGTAAACCATTCGTTTTAAAGGACATAAGATATTTCATTCAGTGGCTGTCGCACCATCTACTTTCCCACTTTCTTCTTATCAGACAGTTGGCTACTTCTAATTTTTGTTGTTATAATTAAGGCTGCCATGAACATCTAGTATATAGCTTTCTCCATTTGGAGTTCATTTAGTCAGATAGATTTCCAGAAGTGAAATACCAAACTACAGCAGGTTTAAACCTTTCTTCTATCATGATTTTGGGTGCATACCAAATTTGTTTGCCAGGGGCTGCCCCAATTTTTAATGCTGTTCACTATATATCAGGGTATCAATTGCAGCCACTGGTTCCCTACTAAAACATGGTTCTCTCCACCCGATCCCTCTGGGTCTTCCCAGTGCACCAGCCCCGAGCACTTGTCTCATGGCGGGGATCGGGATGGGGAATTACATGTAAATCCATGGCTGATTCATGTCAATATATGGCAAAAACCACTACAATACTGTAAAGTAATTAGCCTCCAACTAATAAAAATAAATGGGAAAAAAAAAAACACCATGAATCTCTGTTACTTTAATACATACACCTTCACTTAATAAATGGTGATTCCAGTCTAGTTTATATAAACAGCCCTCTCCCAGGAGCCTCACCATTGCAACATGTTTGTCACAACAAGGATGGAAATACTGCTTTTCCCACAGAAGCTGGAGACCTGAGCCCGGGGAGCTGCACATGTTCTATTTGGCTGAGATTTTTCCTCAAACCCCAGATTCTGATAGCCAGAGGACACCCTTTGAGATGATGAGGCCACAAGGAACTCTAGCTACAACGAGCACAGGCTGCACTCAAGCTCAGGGTTATAAGATATAAAACCCAAGAAACGACTTCAAAACTCAGGTACTGGGGCTCAGAACAAATGTAGATTCTGAGTGCATCCAGTGCACCGGACACAGTTTCCTTTCCTGATGGGTTTTTCATCTAAAAGTTTTTATTCTACAAAGGAGAAAAATGGAGGTTTGCAGCAAATGAGTGAATTGTCCTAGATCACATAAGGGATTAAGAGAGAGTTCATTAAGAGATTGTGTGGCTGGGTTTCCAATCTGGAGCAAGTAATTCTAGGCTTGCAACTATGCTGGGCATCACATCACGTATAAAAAGCCAGTGGCTGCCATGGACAATGTCTTTATAAACACCAGAGATCCTCATATGCAGCAGGATTTCTGTATGTCAGCAACCTAATCTGGTTTTTAGGTTTCTGAGGGAATCATTCTCAAATACTCCATATTTCCATGTGTGCGTGTCTGTGTGCTCAGTTGCTCAGTCATGTCCAAATCTTTGCGACCCCGTGGACTGTAGCCCACCAGGCTCCTCTGTCCACGGGATTTTCCAGGCAAGAATACTGGAGTGGGTTGTCATTTCTTTCTCCAGGGACTCTTCTCAACCCAGGGATTGAACATGAGTCTCCTACATTGCAGGCGGATTCTTTACCGCTGAGCCACTTGGAAGGCCCACATATTTCCAAATTCCACAATAAAACATAGTGAGAATGTGGACATAGAGATGATGAGTTCTTTAAATATGCAAAGTGCTAAAAAAAAAACACAGCTTGGAATTGAGACTGAGAGAACTGAGTTGAGGTTGATCTGGAAATTGTTGGGTAAGAAAAGTACTTATACTGAGCAGTTCATCAAACCTTAGGCTTTTTTAGGATCAACATTTCTCCAGTGGGGAGAAGCCCCAGGAAGCCTGGGCTGAACACAAGTCTACACAGAGGGCAGCAGTGGGCCAAGCCAAGGACCCTGGGGAGGGAAGCCAAGGACCCTGGGGAGGGAAGCCAAGGACCTGGGGAGAGTCGCAGTGGCTCCAGGGCTGCTTCAGGCCCTCCGTCAGGACACCCAGGCAGCACTGAGCCGGAAGTGACAAACCAACACAGCCACGGAGGCTTCATGGCTCCTAGGGCCACCAGAGCCCTCACAACAGCTCCTCGGGGAAGGGTGACATCTGGGTAGAAGAGGGGGCCACGCTGAACTGGGGTGGCTAGCTGGTTTGGGGCGCTCTAAGGTGAAAATGGGAAAAATAAGAACTTACAGAAAAGACAAAGTTCTAATATAATTCAGCTTCTAAGTCTTTTTTTTTTTTTTTAACCAAACATTTGTTGGTTTCCATTCTGCAAATAGAATTATGATCATAGCCCCCTTTTAAGAAAAGTCCTCCCTGATCAGCTGCACTGGGGAGGGTCTCTTTCTTTCCTACTTCTCGCCCCAGAAGGCAAAGGTTTGTGGTTTGTGTTGGAAATAAATGCCTGGGGACGAATCCGCCTGCCAACGCAGGGGACATGGGTTCGATCCCTGGTCCGGGAAGATTCCACGTGCTGCAGGACAACTAAGCCTGTGCACCACAACTACTCAAGTCCATGTGCCTAGAGCCTGTGCTCCAGGAGAGAAGCCACTGCAATGACAAGCTGGCACACCACAACAAAGGGCGGCCCACCACCGCCACTACTAGAGAAAGTCGGAGCAGAAAAGAGGCTCAGTGCAGCCAAAAGTAACAATAAAAAACAAAGTAACAAGTGCCTGTTGGGAAGGGACAAGGAAGGAAAAAGAAGAGGGACAGAGGGCCATTTTTTCCTAACTACAGTTCATCTTCCTTGGCTCCAAGACCCCAGAATACCAGCAAAACTGGGCCAGGACACAGTGGTCATTTTCAAAGACACTGTTGTCTGGGTCACACAGAAGCAGCACCTGCGCTGCAGCCCCCTTTGTGCTTTAGAGGAGTCGTCTTTGCTTTCGCTCCATGACTCCAGCGCCCTGGGCAGCCCTTCCCTCCCAGACCGGGACTCAGCCTGGCCTGTCTCCTGCGATTTCTCCTAGAACGTCCCCCAAGCCCTGGGTCCACTTTAGAAGGGCCTTCTGCTCACCGGCTCAAAACCAGAGTGAGAAATATGAGTGGCTGCCTGGGTGTCCTGATGGAGGCCTGAAGCAGCCCTGGAGCCACTGCGACTCTCCCCAGGGTCCTTGGCTTCCCTCCCCAGGGTCCTTGGCTTGGCCCACTGCTGCCCTGTGTAGACTTGTGTTCAGCCCAGGCTTCCAGGGGCTTCTCCCCCCTGGAGAAATGTTGATCCTAAAAAAGCCTAAGGTTTGATGAACTGCTCAGTATAAGTACTTTTCTTACCCAACAATTTCCAGATCAATCTCAACTCAGTTCTCTCAGTCTCAATTCTAAGCTTTTTTTTGTTTGTTTGTTTTAGCACTTTGCATATTTAAAGAACTCATCATCTCTATGTCCACATTCTCCCTATGTTTTATTGTGGAATTTGGAAATATGTGGGCTTTCCAAGTGGCTCAGCGGTAAAGAATCCGCCTGCAATGTAGGAGACTCATGTTCTTTCCGGAACCTGCTCCTCTCAGTAAAGGGCAAACACACCAGTGACCCAACCCAAAACTGGGCTCTTTTCTTCTCCAGTAAAAATGGAGTAATGATTATCCTTACCTCCCCAGACTGTTGTTTTAGAACCAGACTTGGCACATAGTAAGTGCTCAATAAATGCAGGCTACTGGGCTCTGCTCCTCTTCTGCTCGGTCAGAGGTATCTCAGCTCCCTGGGGGAGGTCAGTATCGCCCTCTGGGCACTGGCCCCCTCCCGCCTTCCTCTGGCCACCAGGGGCGTAAGCCAAGTGCCCACAGCTGGGACACGCAGGCAGTGTCTGTGCCCGGAAGGGAGTGAGACTCCGGAGCCCCATCCTGGCCCACTGTCAGACGTGCAGTCTGAGTAAGATACTCCCAGCAGGGCCATGGTGTGGCCACCGTGCGGTCCCATAGGCGGCCCGTGAGATCTCTGGCCTCACCTTTCCCCACACCCCTGAGGCGAGGAAAGGGGGTCTTCTGACACTGGAGGGGACAGCCCAGCCTTGGAACCTGACAGGCCAGCAGGGGGACCGCCTCCAGAGCCTGTGATGAAAGCTAGAAAGTCAGGAAGTTCTCATGTGATGTCCTCCGTCCTGGAACAAAGTCAGGTTTTCCAGGTGCAGAGGAAGAGCTCTCAGGAGCCTGGTAGCCACACCGAACTGCGTCCAGCAATGGGGGGCCTCATGTAAAAAGCAGCCCAAGGTCAACAGCTCCCGATTCAGACAGCAAGCCCATGGGGGCCTCAAGCCCATGGTCTCACATAAGAGGACTGAGACGGGAGAGGTGGGAGTACTCAGGAAGCCCTCTCCCCTCACAATGATGCTGAGGACCCCACCTGCAACCTCTCAGGTGATGGCGAGAGCCCAGCGCTGTGTACCCAGGGGCTCAGGCCAGCTGGGCCAAGCCTGGTGTCAGCTGCCCATGTGGGGACCTGGGTCTCAGCTGGCCATGTCTGTTCTAAAAACAGAAAGACCACAACAGAAAGACCAGGCTCTATTTTTACGTTCCACTCACTGGAGAGGAATGTGTAATATTTCAGTAAAGGAGGGTGCAGGCAGCCAAAACTAACTGTTTGGCTTGGCAGCCTGCGGCAGGTCTAAACTGTTGAGACAAAGGCTGTAGAAACATTGTTAGAAAATATAATAGTTTACTAGAGCAAATCCTCATAAATTCACAAATCATTTAACATTTATCCTCCCCACCACCCCCTCCAAAGAAGGAAGAGGAAGAAGGGAAGATACTAAAAACTTCGAATCTCAAAATTAGCAGAATGACAACCTGGAGAAGAGACAGCAGGCCCTAGCCACTGAGACTGGGGGTGTCAGACCCCCCAGGCAAGTGGGGCCTGGCGGACAGAGCCTGGGACCACCCGCCCCTGATCCCGAGGCCCTGGGTGTTTTCCCCAGGGAGCCGGGCAGACAATGGGCAGTCCAGCTCCACTCCATGCTGTTGGGCTCCATGGCAACGAGAGCCTGGAGAAAACCCCACAGATGCCCAACAGGAGGTGGGTGTGAGGAGCTGCAGTCATCAGGTCACGGGAAGAGCAGCCTCTGCCCTCCAGGCGCTTGTCGCCTCACAGGGATAAGATGCCCCAGCAAAGACCAGTACCAACAGCACGAATGCGTGCCTGTCCAGTGGGGTGCTCCTCAGAGAGGACACGGGAGGGGGACGGTTGCAGCTCAGGGTGAAGGGTACGGTCTGGGCTCGGATACCCAGCCCACACACCTCACTCAGCCTTCAGTTTCCTCATGGGTGAAAGGGTGCATTGTCGGGATTTGTCAAGGAAATGCCCCCAAGGTGCTCACCAGAGTTGGGGCCTGTGGGAGTTGCCAGGCTGCTGAGAGGACTGGGCAAACCATAAGGAACAGGATCTGCTCTGGGCCTATGGCCGGGTTGAACCTGCATGAGGAAGGCAGTGGGGCTGGGCGGGCTGAGGGCTGCAGGAGAGACCAGCAGGAAGGACCCTTGGGGTCAAAGAAGCAGGCTGGGCCCTGGGTTGAAGGGGCTGACAGGTTACTGCACCCGTGAGAGTCTGGAAAGGTCAAGAGCAGGGGGCCACAGGTCCGCTCTGGATCTCAGGAAGGTAAGTGAGAGACAGCACAGGGGCATTGGAAAGAGGAGGGAGACCTCACTGCTGGGAAGAGACGGGGGTCTCAGTGAGGGGCTGCAAGCAGGAGTGTTCCTGTGATGGGGGGGTGGTACGGCTCCACGGCCCCCTGCTTCTCAGAAACTTTGGGCTGGCAGTGAAGAGGGAGAGCCAGGCAGAGCCATAACTGGATTTCCAGGGAACCTTCCATGTATGGATAACCTGATGGAACTCCCTCTATTCCCCGTGAGCAGGAGATGCCGGCAAGCCACAGGCAGATCCAAGCTGCAATCTGTCTTCACTGATTCCCCCTGCCTGCCAGTTACAGCCTTCTCTGAGCCCCACTGTCCTGGCCCACATCAGGAGCAGGGACACTGACCTCCCAGGGCTGGAGACTTGGACGTGCCTGCAAATCGCTGGTGTGGACCTCAGTGTATGGAGATGCTTTTGTGCCCAGGGATTTACTTCTCCTGAAGAGGGGCTAGGAGGCCTCCCTACTCCGGGCATGGTCTGTGCTGACCGTTAGAGATCAAGGAGCTGATTCCCACCCAGCTTACTTACTATCCCCAGTGAGGCAGCTGAACCTCAGGGGAAGAACTCGTGCAGACAGAGAGGAAAATTCCAGACAGCCTGGGGGAGGAAAGCACGGTGGGGGTGGGGTCCCCAGGGTCCAGCTCCCCAGCGCCAGGGCCTGACCTGCCTCTGTAGGAGTCTCCTCTAAACTCCCCAGCCCAGAGGGACTAGGAATGCCAAGAATCCTCTCCTCCCCTCTGTGGAGCATTCCAAGGCTGAGTGTTTTCCTCTTGAAACCTCAGGAGCATGAGACAGGAATCCACCGTGAGGCCCTGCAGGAACCCCTTGCTCCAGCACACCTGTGAGGCTGACGCATGAGGGGAAAGATGACGACCAAGAGCACCTCACCGGCTGCAACGGGCACTTCTGCCTCTGAGCCTCCCTTCCATGGGGAAGAGGTCAGAGCAACAGAGGCCCCAGACCTGGCACAGCCTCCGAAGGAAGCGACCCAGGAGGGGAGGGCAGGCTAGAAGACTGAGCAGGAGCCAAGGAAGATTGACTGTGCTTGCCCAGCATTAAGGCCTGTCCTGATCAGAGCTGCCTTTCAGGGACAGACGACACTAGCTTGTCCATCCTCGGCAGGTCTCTGCAGAGGTCCTCTGCCACCAAAGTTAGCCTCAAGGAAGGAGCCTAGGCAGAGGTGCAAAACTTGGGAAGAAATCCCAAATCCCTGAGATTAACTCTGTACCGGACAGTCACGACCTCGGGTCAGGCTGACCCCAGCCTCAGCTAATCTCTTGGTGGCTGCTGACCAAGGATCCAATCTGTGCCCATGAATTGAAAGTAGAGTCTTGGACACTGGACCACCAGGGAAATCCCCCCTTCCGCATCAGAGCCGAGAAAGAGCAAGGCCCTGAGTGGCACTCACTAAATGTCTGCAGAAGTGGCGGTCTAATGGTTAAGACTTTGTGCTTCCAATGCAGGGGGCATGGGTTGGATCCCTGGTCAGAGAATTAAGGTCCCACATGCCGTGTGGCACGGCCAAAATAGAAAATGGGGGAAAAAAGTCTGCTGGAGTGAACAGCTGCAGAAGGCATGAGATCATATCTACCAATGTGCATGTAGATATGTGTTAACTGCAAGAGGGAAAATAACTGAAGGAGTGATTGTGTGCCTAAAGCTGTCCTCCTGTCCCCAGATGCACTCATCCCCTCACTGGGCTGTTTTCTGAGAGCAAGTGATTACTCATCTCTGAGTTTAAGCATAATGTCTAACCCAGAGTAGATGTACAATCAATGTCTACTGAATTTTTGAAAAATCAATGAATGGTGTCATAGAGACAGGAAGTAGAAAGATGGTTACCAGGGGCTGGAGGAGGGGTAAGGGGGGTTTCTGCTTATAGGGAATAGAGTTTCAGCTCAAGAAGATCACAGACTTCTGGAGATGGACTGTGGCGATGGCTGCGCAACAGTGCACACTCACAAATGGGTAAGATGGCACATTTTATATTAGGTATATTTTATAACAATTAAAATTTAAAAACAAAAATTTTAAAAATCAGTGGATGATAGACAATCAAATGAAATGATCTGGTGTCAGGGTTGTCAGAGCATGGAGTCTTAGATTCAAAACAGCACAAATTCTCTGCAGCTGTCCATCAGAAGCTACAATGTATGTCCTCAAATCCCAAATCTGAGCTGGACTAGGCCTCAATTAGACCAGCAGAACAAAGCACGGGGGACACTTTGATACCCAAGCCTAAGCCTAGGAAGGCCTTGTCGGTTTGCACTCTCACCCAGGGGAACTCTTCAGCTACCATGCAGCTCACTGGATACATGTGGCCCCAGAGGAAAATGGAAGAGAGGCTATCCTCGAGCAGCTGGTTCCCATTAGCTGTCTGGTAGCAGGTCCATGGAAAGGCCAGCAGAAGAACAGTCTGGCTGAGCCCTGCCCAGACCACTGGCCCACAGAGTCAGGAGCAAAGAAACGAACATTTCAAGCCATGAAGCAGTGGGGTGTCTGTCATGTATCAAAGATTTCAAATGATGAAGGGCCACTAGCCCTGCAGCTGGAGGTCAGGGCCGCCCTGTCATGGCTAACCTGCCTCCTGCAAGCAGCTCTCCAAAGAAGTTCTCATGAGTCTTTAAGTCCTAAGGAAGAGTGTGACAGCTCAGGGAGGCAGGCACTTGACTTTTGGCTGGGAAGAGGTGCATGTGGAATGCTGACTGGTAAGGACAGGGTTGGGGTGTGGTCCTTTGCTCCTTGGAACACTTTCTGTTACCCCTACAAAGTACTGACTTTAAACCACGTAAGTTTTATTTTGAGAACTCAAACAGACAGGTGAGGACATAGCCAGCCTACCAATTCATGAAATAAGCTGGTTCTCTCATTGGAAGGGAACATGAAATGGAATTCTGAGCCACAAAGACTATACCTTTTACTGAAAAGATACAAGTTAAAATGGGCAAAACAAATCGACGTGATTCTACCAAGCCTTCTTGATTTATGCAGGTTCCCAGGAGACCTGGATGCCATCTGTGACAATTAACACCAGCACAAGTGTAACCCATGCTGGATTATGTCAGCACACTTTGTTCTAGAGACCTTTTCCAGGCACCTGTTCTCACACTGAGCCTCACTCACAGCAGCTGCCCCAGGCGCTGCCCCCTCCTTGTCCCAGAACGTCATCTGCACTGTGTTAGTAACAGAAGAAACAGCCCATCCCACAAAGGGCCAACTCGCCAACATTTAGCAAGCTAAATTCTTTCTTTTTCTCTCTTTTTTCATTTATTTATATTAGTTGGAGGCTAATTACTTTACAATATTGTAGTGGTTTTTGCCATACATTGACATGAATCAGCCATGGATTTACATGTGTTCCCCATCCTGAACCCCCCTCCCACCTCCCTCCCCATCCCATCCCTCTGGGTCATCCCAGTGCACCAGCCCTGAGCACTTGTCTCATGCATCCAACCTGGACTGGCGATCTGTTTCACAATTGATAATATACATGTTTCAATGCTCTTCTCTCAGATCATCCCATCCTTGCGTTCTCCCACAGAGTCCAAAAGTTGGTTCTATACATCTGTGTCTCTCTGTCTTACATAGAGGGTTATCGTTATCATCTTTCTAAATTCCATATATATGCCTTAGTATACTGTATTGGTGTTTTTCTTTCTGGTTTACTTCACTCTGTATAATGGGCTCCAGTTTCATCCACCTCGTTAGAACTGATTCAAATGTATTCTTTTTGATGGCCGAGTAATATTCCATTGTGTATATGTACCACAGCTTTCTTATCTATTCGTCCACTGATGGGCATCTAGGTTGCTTCCATGTCCTGGCTATTATAAACAGTGCTGTGATGAACATTGGGGTACACGTGTCTCTTTCAGATCTGGTTTCCTCAGTGTGTATGCCCAGGAGTGGGATTGCTGGGTCATATGGCAGTTCCATTTCCAGTTTTTTGAGGAATCTCCACACTGTTTTCCATAGTGGCTGTACTAGTTTGCATTCCCACCAACAGTGTAAGAGGGTTCCCTTTTCTGCACACCCTCTCCAGCATTTATTGCTTGTAGACTTTTGGATAGCAGCCATCCTGACTGGCGTGAGTGAGATGGCACCTCATTGTGGTTTTGATTTGCATTTCTCTAATAATGAGTTATGTTGAGCATCTTTTCATGTGTTTGTTAGCCATCTGTATGTCTTCTTTGGAGAAATATGTGTTTAGTTCTTTGGCCCATTTTTTGATTGGGTCATTTATTTTTCTGGAATTAAGCTGCAGGAGTTGCTTAACAAGCTAAATTCTTATGAGAGCAGACATCCTCAGGGGAGCACAATGCACATAGGGCTCGGGGCATTTTAACTAATCCGATTTCTCGGTCTTTATCACTGAGACATCATGAAACCTATGGCCCAGTCCTGGAACATCTGTGCCTCCTTCTGTGCCCTGTCCACTCCAACCTGCAGACTGCCCATCTGCCTGTTACTAGACGTCATCTACAGGATTCGTGCTTCTCAGGTCCCCATCTGGGGGACCCACAGAAAAGCAACAGTGGTGCCCTGATGAATGTCAATGTGGCGATGTACTTTCCACCCACCTCCAACTACCTCTGCCCTGTTACTGGACCAGGGATTTGTTGTCAGACTTCAGAGCTCTGAAACTGCAATTCCAGGGTGCTCCTCCATATCCCTGGCTCCCTCCCACCCCCGCCTCAGCCACCCCTTAACCAGTGTCCATATTCTGAAGGATTCAGCTTCCAGGCAGAACTCTGTCGCTCACCCTGCCCTCTGTTTAGACTTAGGTTATTCATCTGCCTCAGAAATTAAAAAAAATAAAAATAAAAAGACACACAGGATGCAGATGTTTGCATCTTTATTTTTAGGACGTTTAGGACCCAACGTTCTGGTTCCCTGAAGGCAGGAGTCTGTGCTTGCCGAATGAACATGTTCATCTGCATTAATGCTAAGTATTCTTAAAAGCCACCTCCTAACTCCCACATAAGAGTCACCTTGGCTTTCACAGGCTTCCTCATCCCAGGGGCATCGCATCACTTGGGGCAGTCATTGTTGGTTACAGTGCCACCTGTGGGCAAGGACGCCAGCTCTCCGGATCCAGACAGGCCCTTGTCAAGTCCGTCATTTGTTCTTAGACACAGACCCCCACGTGAGGGCCTCTCAGACTTGAGTCACTTGCAGACCCTCTCATTGCTTCATCCCACTCTGACCCACCCTTCCTACAGCCCCGTGGAGGCCATTTCTACTGGGATGAACAACTGCAGGGACAAGAACAAGCCCCTTCAAGTATCGTGCTTGAAAGCCCTGATCTGACCTCAAGCCTAAGCCCTACTCCAGGCACTGAGCCATTATAGTCACCTCCATCATGGAAAGGATCCTCCAACACAGAGCAGCTAAAGTTCTAGAATTCAGAGAATCCTGGTCTTTTTCCTTGGATTTGAGACACCTACCTTTTGGTCATTTTGCTAATTATTAATGCACTTGTTCTGGGACAACTAGGGAGAATGGGGAAATGGATCAACCTAGAGAAGCTTGATACTCTTAAGCAACTTAGGCAACAGTAACACTGATAACAATGAATGAATGACTGGACACCAGCATTCAGGGACCCAGGTTGAGTTGTCCGTGTGTATCCACTGGCTATTCCAACTTCACAAGGTACAAAGAACAGTCTCTCCCTCCTCTCTTCCACTCAGGACTCTCTGCCTTAGAGCTGACTCTTCCAGGCAATTCTGATGGATCTGCACTCTGCCCCCACATCCACCCAACTTGCTGCCGCTGCTGCCCTTCTGATTTCATTTTAATAAAAGCTGCTCTTATCCCACCCCCACCAAAAGCTTCCTTCAAGGCTTTGTCATACGGACCCTTGTGCCACCAACCCCCTCACTTTAAATCCATCACCAAACCTAGCACCTAACCTAGCACAGGCCCCACCCCACCTCCTATCCTTTCCTAGCAGCAGAGGGTGCATCTGACCTCCCAAGTGCTGAAAGGAAAATACCTAATCACATCACTTTTTATAAAAGATAAACAAATCTAAATTTAATCCAACTTACCCTTGTTTCCCAGGAGAAAGGGGCAGAGTGCTCATCTTGCCAAGTTATGTCCTGAAATAAAAATTCAAGAATAAATCTGAAATCCAAACCCAAACATACCCTGTGCAAACAACCACCCAAGGCCATGGGGGAACCAAAATTTAGGAAGATTCCCAACTCCTGGCTCTGAACAAGCCTGACATCATCACAGTCTGCAGAGAATATGTTGACCTTCTGGGTCTGGCTTCCCCTCACTCTGTGGACCGAGGCTGCCAGGCATGCCTGTCCCCTGCCAAGCAGATATTAGATGGATGCCTGGGAGTCCCAGGACAAACTTGGTGACAGGGAAGCTGAGCAGAAAGGGAACAGGGTTTCTGGGCTCAGGTCTCAGCCCTACCAGCAATTAGCCATGTGGCCAGGGGATGATGACTTAGCCTTTTGAGCCTCAGTTTCCCCATCTGTAAAAGGAGAATCCCACTTGCCTTGCAGGGTTGTTGTGAGGATTAAATGAGGTCACATATGAAAGGAATGCTTTCAAACACATTGGAAAAGACCCTGACACTGGGAAAGATTGAGGGCAGGAGTAGAAGGGGACAACAGAGGATGAGAAGGTTGGATGGCATCATTGACTCAATGGACATGATTTTAAGCAAATTCTGGGAGATGGTGAAGGACAGGGAAGCCTGGCCTGCTGCAGTCCCTGAGGTCTCAAAGAGCCAGACACGACTTTGTAACTGAACAACAGTGAAAAGAATGTCGGAAAATTATTTGCAGTCAACACCAGTACCCAATTTTTAAATGGAGCCCCACCCCCAATCCTAATAAGTGCCTCCCAGAAATCTCAAAGGCAATGATCAGCAAATCAATGAAGAAAATGCAATTATAATGAAAACTCAGAATCATTCTGACCCTCACAAGCAGAACAGGATAAAAGGAGCCCTTCAAAATAGTCACGAGATTTGACCTTGGGTCCACCAGCCTAAATAAAGGCTTGTAAAAATCTCCTTCCCTTGGCTACTTCTCCACCCTTCCACCTGTATTCCTATACTAGCAAATGTCTCATCTGGGCCCAGCTTCTACTGGGGATCATATTTTCTGAACCAAAAACTGGGATATCTTGGGCAATCCAGATGAAAATGGGATTAAGTACTTGAATTGAGACTGTCCTTGCATAAAGCACCCCAGGGACATGGCGTCTTCCCACCCAGAAGCACTCCTCGCCCCTAGAGGTAGGTCACCTGGCTCCCCCTCCTCCAGGAGGTGGCCCAGTTCTGCAAAGGGCCCACTTTTTTTAGTACAAACTCCATTCCCAGCCTCAGTCTCTAAGCTATGTCTCCTATCACTCCTGACTCTCAGGCAAAACTAAAAACATGAGGCAACATGGGCCAACTGTGTCCCCACTGTGCAGTTAAGCCCACGTTTACGCTATAATTTACAAACTGTGTCCCTCCAAAAGTAGAAATGTGAGTTAACAAGTCTCAGCTAAGGGGGCCCTCAGTCCAGGTGTGTGTGGTCAGGAAGTGGGAGAAAAGTGTAGTTGAGCTAAATGACCTGAAAGTCCTTAAAATTCTATGATTTCAGGACCCTCTAAGTTCCTCATAGAAGCAATACAACAAGAAAGACTTTGACAGATGGGAAAAATAAAGGAGGCTGATGGGATGTAAGTCCCCTTTATTCTAGATTTGGACCAGTGAAAAAAGGACAAAGGGAAACCAACTGGCAAATGTGTTCCCTCTGTCCTGGTGATAGACAACCCAGTGGCCACCTCAGGGGACAGAGGAGGTGCGTGGAGATTCAGTGGGCAAGCAGAGACAGACAGGGAGCAGGATCACTGGCTAAAAGCAGGACACATCCCTTCTCATGTGATACGATCAATCCTCTGAATATTAATTATGCAGCTTGAGTCCCTTTGAAATCTGCAAAGAACAGAGTAGGAAGGTTTGGGAGTTTGGAAGGTGAATGAGTGCAAGACTTTTAGGAACAACCTTCTTTTCTATTTTTCCAGCTTTTTTCTACAGTAATCCTGGCCTATCTTCTTCCCTACCAATATACATATACAAGTTATAAATGTATTCCTCCTTAAGTAATTTTGTTAATGAAAGAAAAAATGAAGATGAAAAAACAATATTACATGAAATAAACAAAAAATCGAACAGGAGTATCAGAGGGAACCAATGAAATACACTTTCTATAACAATGCTTCATTTGAGCTATATTTGATCATTCTTGTACATATTGTATACTTTTAAAAGAATTATTCCTCATAATTCCTTGGTGAAGAATTTGGGAAAGAGTAAATATATTTTATAAAATCTGATAAACAAACATGAAAGGAAAGTTTTATTGGTAGTCATCTCTGATTGAAATGGATAAGATGTCTAAAATTTGTATATGTACTCATGGAGTAATAAGGAATTAGTTATTGTTTAAAAAAAGAAAAAGACTCTTAGGAGCAAAGACATAGCCTAGAGCGTGGTAAGCCAGCAGGCTCCAGCTGAAGCCCATGTTGGCCGAAATTCCAAAAGGGCTGCAGACAGAGGGGCACCCTCTGATTTCTCCACAACCTGATGTCAAGTCAATAATCTTTTGTTTGCTCCAGCAAGAAGCTGAGTCAAGGGGCAAATTCCTTAGATTTCTGCAGTTCCAAGCTCATAAAAAAATAATAAAAGCACTCAACAAAAATAAACACGCCAAACCAAACCGCGATTGAAGCTCTGATGTCAGCCACTGCCCGGCTGCAGACTCCAGCCACTAACAGCCCTGGCAGCCAGCGCAGGCTCTCCAGGCCGCGGGATGCAAACCGGCATCAGAACTGCAAGGTTCTAGAAGTGGACAGTGGTGGTGGCAGCTGTACCACACTGGGAATGTCGTAACAGTACGCCTAAAAAATGGTGAGAATGGTCAATGTTATGTCATGAGTATGTTACCACAATTCAAAAACCTGAATGTATTATATGACTCGAACTACACGACATTCTGGGAAAGGTAACATTAAAGAGACAGGAAGATCAGTGGTTGCCAGGGTTAAATGGAAGGGGGGATGAGAGGGCAGAGGATTTTTAGGACAGTGAAACTACTCTACGGACTTAGGGCAATAATGGTATGTAGGTTCATCCACTGTGACAAATGTCCCACTCTGGTGGGCCACATTGGTATTGGAAGAGGCTGCACGTGTGTGACAGTAGGGAGTATTTCAGAAATCTATACTTTCTACTCACTTTTGCTGGGAACCTTACATTGCTCTGAAAATTAATTTATTTTTCAAAATAAAAATGACCCCTCCCCACTCCAAAAAAAAAAAAAACCTGACAAGGGTAGCAAACACTAAAAACATCATTTCCTAATTACTTCAGTCTGTCTTGCTATCATCTATGCTCCTGACATTACTTATATCTATTGTACCTGCAAGATAGAAAGTGCATCCATCTGTAACAACACACAGTGGGGTCGCTGCACCTCCCTGACTGGCTCTGATTCCGTGAGCCACCATGGGGCTTGGACAGGACCGAGGGGAGCATCTCCATGGCAACCAGCGGGTGCTCCACAGCAGGGCTGTTCCCCTCGCTGCCCTGACGCCAGATGCTGAACATTTCCCAACACATCACAAGCTGCAACCAATACCAGACACCCTGAAATCCACTCCATTGTACATTAAATGCAATTTTCACTATTAAAATTTTTAAGGATTTTGGTCATCTTGCCTTTGAAATTATTTGGTGACAGTAACTCATCGAGAATCGGTTGGTTTATCTGTAAAAGTCATGACTATTCCAAAACTAATCTAAAGTGAGAAATTCTGGACTTCAAATTCATTTCAAAGGTGAAATGTTATAAATATTAGCCTCTCCTCTATGACTGGATACTAATGAGTCATTTCTTCTTTTATAACTTCCTTCCCAACTTCAGAGCCAGTGAACTTCATTTCGTCTCCAGCGTAGGGGGCAGCACCCGTGGATGGCAGTGTCCACAGTGGATGACCCTCGGCCGGGCCCACAGGCCAGCCTGAGGAAGCGGGGCCAGGAGCACGGGCATTACAGAGCAACTCTGAGCTTCCCCTCCACAAAACCAGGTCACTAGCAGCCGGCAGACAGGGAGAGGTACCTTTCCGACCACAGTCAAAAGAAGTGCTTCGGAGACCCCTGAAGCACTCTGAGAGTCTTGTTTCCTCTCCGGGCCTCAATGAGGGACAGGCTGGGGACCACTCTAAACCTGAAAAAACTGCACCTTTCTGCAGACACCCCTCTCTGGCACACCTGTCCCAGGTAGCCTGAGGGGATGGCCACTTCCTAGGCCCCTACTGGTCTTGGGTCCCTGCTTGTGCCATTCATACACACCAGATTCAAGGCTCTCTAAAGAGCACTCTTAGCTTAAAGGTTTCAGACCTAGCTGTAAATCAGAATCACCTCAGTTCAGTTCAGTTCAGTCGTTCAGTCATGTCCGACTCTTTGCGACCCCATGAACAGCAGCACGCCAGGCCTCCCTATCCATCACCAACTCCAGGAATTTACTCAAACTCATGTCCATTGAGTCGGTGATGCCATCCAGCCATCTCATCCTCTGTCATCCCCTTCTCCTGCCCTCAATCTTTCCCAGCATCAGGGTCTTTTCCAATGAGTCAGCTCTTCGCATCAGGTGGCCAAAGTATTGGAGTTTCAGCTTCAGCATCAGTCCTTCCAATGAACACCCAGGACTGATCTTCTTTAGGATGGACTGGTTGGATCTCCTTGCACTCCAAGGGACTCTCAAGAGTCTTCTCCAACACCACAGTTCAAAAGCATCAATTTTTTGGCGCTCAGCTTTCTTTATAGTCCAACTCTCACATCCGTACATGACCACTGGAAAAACCATAGCCTTGACTAGAGGGACCTTTGTTGGCAAAGCAATGTCTCTGCTTTTTAATATGCTGTCTAGGTTGGTCATAACTTTCCTTCCAAGAAGTAAGCGTCCTTTAATTTCATGGCTGCAATCACCATCCGCAGTATTTTGGAGCCCAGAAAAATAAAGTCAGCCACTGTTTCCACTGTTTCCCCATCTATTTGCCATGAAGTGATAGAACCGGATGCCAGTGCTGTTTTAACAGGCAGAAGCTGTGGGTCCCACCTGACATAGTTTTAGAAAACCAACAGCTCCCTGAGTGTGTGTGTGCTCAGTCATGTCCGACTCTCTGCAAAGTCATGGACTGTAGTCCGTCAAGCTCCTCTGTCCATGGGGATTCTCTAGGCAAGAATACTGGAGGGGGTTGCCATGCCCTCCTCCAGAGGATCTTCCCGACCCAGGGATTGAACTTGCATCTCCTGCATCTTCTGCATCGGCAAGCGAATTCTTTACCACTGGTGCCACCCGGTTATGATCCAACAACTCCCTAAGTCATTCTAATGCAGCGGTTCCCATGGGTAGCTCGCCTACTTCAGTCCTCCACAGGACACCTGACTCCCGCTTCTCATGGAGGCACCTGGCCACACAGGCTGCACGTGCTGACCTCCAAGGCTCAGGTGCCCACCTCTCTGCCCAGGCCACCCCACCTGTAGAGGCGGCCTCAATCAATACGGCTACACGGCTCTCATCGCTCCCAAGTAAGGACTTCTAGTAAACCAACCTGGATGCTGGCTGCTCTCACAAGAGGCCCGCGGTTTTCTAGGCTGGCTCTCACCTACCCCACTTTGAAGCAGGCAAAACCATGCTCTACATCATCAGTATAATCAACCAAAGCAAACAGTCTCCTAAACACTGCAAGGCCTCAGCAAATCACATCTAAATGCTGCTAAAGAAACATCATCTGTTTAATTCAAAAAAAAAAAAAAAGAAATATCAATAACCTCAGATATGCAGATGACACCACCCTTATGGCAGAAAGCAAATCACCTCTAAAGGCCTCAGCAAATCACATCTAAAGGCTGCTTTAGAGACAAGAAAGCCTCCCTCAATGATCAATGCAAGGAAATAGAGGAAAGCAATAGAATGGGAAAGACTAGAGATCTCTTCAAGAAAATCAGAGATACCAAACAAACATTTCATAAAAAGATGGGCACAATAAAGGACAGAAATGGTATGGACCTAACAGAAGCAGAAGATATTAAGAAGAGGTGGCAAGAATACACAGAAGAACTATACAAAAGAGATCTTCATGACCCAGATATCCATGACGGTGTAATCACTCACCTAAAGCCAGACATCCTGGAATGCAAAGTCAAGTGGGCCTTAGGAAGTATTGCTACAAACAAAGCTAGTGGGGGTGACAGAATTCAAGCTGAGCTATTTCAAATCCTAAAAGATGATGCTGTTGAAGTACTCCACTCAATACACCAGCAAATTTGGAAAATTCAGCAGTGGCCACAGGACTGGAAAAGGTCAGTTTTCCATCCAATCCCCAAGAAAGGCAATGCCAAAGAATGCTCAAACTACTGCACAACTGCACTCATCTCACGTGCTAGCAGTGTAATGCTCAAAAATCTCCAAGCCAGGCTTCAACAGTACATGAACTTCCAGATGTACAATCTGGATTTAGAAAAGGCAGAGGAACCAAAGATAAAATTGCCAACATCTGCTGGATCACTGAAAAAGCAAGAGAGTTCCTGAAAAACATCTACTTCTGTTTTATTGACTATGCCAAAGCCTTTGACTGTGTGGATCATGACAAACTGGAAAATTCTTAAAGAAATGGGAATAACAGACCACCTGATCTGCCTCCTGAGAAATCTGTATGCAGGTCAAGAAGCAACAGTTAGAACTGGACATGGAACAACAGACTGGTTCCAAATGGGGAAAGGGGTACATCAAGGCTGTACACTGTCACCCAGCTTATTTAATTGCTGGAAGAAATATCAATAACCTCAGATACACAGATGACACCACCCTTATGGCAGAAACTGAAGAACTAAAGAGCCTATTGATGAAAATGAAAGAGGAGAGTGAAAAAGCTGGCTTACAACTCAACATTCAGAAAACTAAGATCATGGCATCTGGTCCCATCACTTCATGGTAAATAGATGGGGAAACAGCGGAAACAGTGGCTGACTTTATTTTTGGGGGGTCCAAAATCACAGCAGATGGTGACTGCAGCCATGAAATTAAAAGACACTTGCTCCATGGAAGAAAAGCTATGACCAACCTAGACAGCATAGTAAAGAGCAGAGACATTACTTTGCCAACAAAGGTCCGTCTATGCAATGCTATAGTTTTTCCAGTAGTCATGTACGGATGTGAGAGTTGGACTATAAAGAAAGCTGAACACCAAAGAATTGATGCTTTTGATGCTGTGGTGTTGGAGAAGATTCCTGAAAGTCCCTTGGACTGCAAGGAGATCCAACCAGTTCATCCTGAAGGAAATCAGTCCTGAATATTCTTTGGAAGAACTGATGCTGAAGCTGAAACTCCAATACTTTGGCCACCTGATGCAAAGAACTGACTCATTGGAAAAGACTCTGATGCTGGGAAAGATTGAAGGCAAGAGAAGAAGGAGACGACAGAGGATGAGATGGTTGGATGGCTTGATGGACATGAGTTTGAGCAAGCTCCAGGAGTTGGTGATGGACAGGGAAGCCTGGAGTGCTGCAGTCCACGGGGTCGTAGAGTCAGACACGACTGAGCGACTGAACAGAACTAAAAGGCTGCTTTCATTTCATTCTTTCCAGAGTTCAAAGATTACATACAACTACTGCAACAGCATTTCTAATAATGCCTCTGCATAACTACAATAAGTATGTAATCATAAATACTCTGATATTGTAGAGTTAAAATATGGTGTGCTGTTTGTTAAATTTCTCCTGCCACCTAGAGGGCTGAGTCTCTAAAAGTTAGAATCCCAACCATTAAGCTCCCCAGAAATACATCTGATTTTTCTTGAGTGGTTCAGAAGCAGTGCTCACAGGAACCATACATTATCATTGTCCTCCTAAGTCCATAAATTGGGAGAGTTTCCAGTTGATTGACAGATGGTGCCATTGTGGCTTAAAGGTGAGAAGTTTAAACTGTGAAATACTCCAAACTAGAGAAATGACACTCAGATGGCAGAGCCTACAGGAGAGGGACAGACACCCCTGTGTTGCTGTCTCATCCCTCCAGGGATGTCAGCTGGCCCGGGCCTCCTGGCACATCTGCACCAAGCACCTTCTTCCTGACGGTCTGCTGAGTGTCAGTCTGTACCTCAAACTCACAGGAGCATGTTAAAAACAGAAGGGAGGGAATCATACTCCCTGGTATTTAGCCGAATGAGTTGAAAACTGCAGTTCAGTTGCTCAGTCATGTTGGACTCTTTGCGAGCCCATGGACTACAGCCCGCTAGGCCTCCCTATCCATCACCAACTTCCAGAGCTTGCTCAAGCTCATGTTCATCAAGTCGGTGATGCCATCCAACCACCTCATCCTTTGTCGTCTCCTTCTCTGGCCTTCAATCTTTCCCAGCATCAGGGTCTTTTCAAATGAGTCAGTTCTTCGCATCACGTGGCCAAAGTATTAGAACTTCAGCTTCAGCATCAGTCCTTCCAATGAATATTCAGGACTGATCTCCTTTAGGATGGACTGGCTGGATCTCCTTAGGTCCACATAAACACCTACACATAGCTGCTTATAGCAGCTTCAATCATAAATGCCAAGACTTAGAAGTAACTAAGATGTCCTTTCATGGGTGAATGGCTATGAATGGCTAAGAAAACTGTGGTACATTCAGGCTGTAGACTATTATTCAGTGCTAAGAAGAATGGGCTATCAAGCCATGAAAAGACACAGAGGAAACTTAATGCATATTACTAAGTGACAGAAGACAGTCAGAAAAGGCTGCAGACTCCATGATTCCAACCATGTCATCTGGAAAAGGCAAAACTATGGTAATAGTAAAAAGATAAGCAGTTGCTAGGGACTGCAGGGGAGAAAGGGATGAATAGGAAAAGCATACAGGGTTTTTAGGACAGTGAAATACTCTGTATGGTACTATCAGTATAATGATGGAATTGAGTCCTCAAACATTAGTCCAAACCACTGAATGTCCAATATTAAGAGTGAACTTGATAGGGCTTCCCTGGTGGCACAGTGGATAAGAATCCACCTGCCAATGCAGGAGACACGGGTTCGATCCCTGATCCGGGAAGATCCCACATGCTGCAGAGCAACTAAGCCCATGCACCACAACCAGGGAAGCCCAGCGCCTACAGCCTGTGCTCTGCAGCAAGAGAAGGCACGGCAGCGAGAAGCCCGCACACCACAGCCAAGAGTACCGTGAGCACTGCTCACTGCAACTAGAGAAAGCCCGTGCCCAGCAACTAAAATCCAGCGCAGCCAAAAATTAATTATTTAAATAGATTATTAAAAAATAGTGGAAAATATACATTTTACAAAAGAGTGAACTGTAATGTAAACTATGAACTGGGTGATGGTGTGTAGCTTCACTGATTATAGTAAATGCACCGCTGTGATGGGGGGCTGTTGATTCTGTGGGGGGAGGGGCTGTGTATGTATAAGGAGGTGGGTATATGGAAACCTCTGTACTTTCTGCTCAGTCATGCTGTGAACCTAACAATGCTCTGAAAAATAAAGTCCACTAAAAAAAAAAAAAGGAAGGAGTAAGGGAGAAGAATATGCTCTTTTTTTTTAACCAACTGCTTATTCTTAGGGACTATTGTTTACATATTTATGGAATGGATGCTTTCCCCTTTGACCTGCAGCACTGAATACACTTAATTCTGCTGAGATAAGACGGTTTCCATCACTGGAGGAACAAAACTGCAGTTCTGACAACAGAAAAAGAGTTACAGTCTAACTAATGGACAGGTTCCATCAGGAACACAGCACAGAAACTCAGGCCTCCACAGACCTTAGCAAAAACAAAAGCTCAGTGCCAAGGTGGCCACGGAAGGTGGGTGGGGAGGCCAGAGGAAACAAACAGGAGCACAGAGTAGGAAGTTTAAGACAGGTCTGGCCTTGATTTATTTTTCTGAGAAATGGATTTTTTCTTTTTACTTTAGAATGTCAAAGTAACTCCCGTCCATTACAAGATGACTTCACATGTGCCAATAAGCTTCCCAGCTCTGCCCCTCACCCTGGGAGACAAGCAGCAAGTCATTTCACTTTTTTGCAAAACCCGTTCCCTGGTAATTACAGGGCCACACACCCAAGGGCAGGGGCAGGGGGAGCCAGTGTAGCTGCCTCAGCTCCCAGGGGGAGGGTTTCAATACCCTTCCTCTTCCAGAGGCACCAGCTATGCAGGGTCCCAGGCCAGGTGCTTCTCTGGACAGAGAACTACCTGTCTGCAAAGGGAAACCTGGGGAAGAGACCCACAGCCTCCTCCTCACAGCCTGTGGAGGTGACCATGGACCCACGGCCACGTTCTCAACTCCTGCTTGGATCCAGGGCACAGGCACCAGGACTTGATAAACCACATCCACCCTGTCATCTTTTCTAAAGAACGCATGCATCTGCCAGACAGAAGTGTGGGATTCATAATTACACATTCCACCTTTCTTAAAAAAAAAAAGTCCAAAACACTGAAAAGGTAACTCTCAAATTTCTCACTTGGGGGCCAAAGGCTGAAAAATAAAAAGCCAAGCTGCTGAAGCAAAAGGGGAAAAGGTGACCTCACACATCACAAGTCCTGCATCAGGAAGCCACAGAGCCAACCAAACTCAAATCTGACGAAGATTTAATAATTGAGGAGCATTCTGGAAGGACTACCAACTGCTTCATAATGCTGCTTCTGCACTGTTTGAAACTTTTAACAGTAACATACAGGTACGGTGGGCTTCCCTGCTGGCTCAGCGGTAAAGAATCCACCTGAAATGCAGGAGATGCAGGGGACGCGGGTTCGATCCCTGGGTCAGGAAGATCCCCTGGAGGAGGGCATGGCAACCCACTCCAGTGTTCCTGCCTGGAGAATCCCACAGACAGAGAAGCGTGGCAGGCTACAGTACATGGTGTCACAAATAGACACAAGTGAAGCGACTTAACATACATGCACACACAGGTATGTCAGTTTAGAAATTGTACACTTAATTAATTTTATTTTAAAACACAAACATCTAGGCTGTCCAGCTCCTAGACCCTAAGGAGAGAGGGCAAGGTGACTCGTTGCAGGCAGCCCAAAGGGCATGGCCTGGATGCCAGCAGTTCATCAAAGTCTGCTGACTGGGGGGCTCCATACTGACCCCCTCCTCCTGAGCACTTCAGGGAAGGGTGCTTCACCAGCCATGGGGGAGCAGGAGCTGGACAGGCGGCGGGGCTGTGGAAAACTGAGGGGCCTTCAGAGGCCTGCAAGTGATCTCCTGACTTCCTGCAGGAGTCAGGAAGGCCAAGACACAGCCCCAGAAAAGGAGGTGAAGGCCAGGTGGAGTGAAAGATAAGCCAGCCAGTCCTCTGGTTCCTGCAGGAGGGGGAGGGACACAGAGGCTGGGGGAACACCTCCTTCCAACAGCAGCTGGTCAAGCTAAGCTGCTGAACAGGAGGTGGAGCTGTCTGGCTCCAGGGCTTACAACCCACATTCTCTAGCACTCAAAATCCAGATCCGGGCCCCTGGGGTTGGCACATGGGAACATCCTTCCTGCCCAGCCCCACTTACTTTATAAAGAGGTGAAACAGGCAAGTAGGTACATGAGAGGCAACACTCTGGCTACCCAAATTTCTGAGTTCACCTGCTTATGGCTTATCTGGAGCCTAGTTGTGGCACGGAGCTCAGAACCCTGAATTCTCAAATCCTGCTAGATCGGTGGCAAGAATCTGGGAGTAAGGGCAGGGTGCAGAGACCTACACATGCCTAGAAAGTCAGGGTTTTGTTTTCTGTTTTTGCTATTTGATAACAGGAGGCAGACTGGGGTGATACCTAAATCTCCCTAGATGAAAACTCTTCATCTCCCAAAATAAGCCATTCCCCAGACTTTTACTGCTGTAGGAAGAAGGCAGGAATTGAGAAGCACAGGGCAAGTCAAACTGCTGAAAGCACCTATTTGCAAACATGCCTTAACGTCCAGACCAAACATGTGATGCAGAGGGCACGCCCAATGTCCCTGTCTGTTCCAAGCAAGGCCTGTAAGCCCGAGAGGTCTGGTGAGCTGGGCATGCTTGGTCACTCAGTCATGTCCAACTCTTTGTGGCCCCATGAACTGCAGCCCTCCAGGCTCCTCTGTCCATGGAATTTTCCAGGCAAGAATGTTGGAGCAAGTTGCCATTTCCTCCTCCAGGGGATCTTCTCGTCCCAGGGATTGAACCTGTATCTCTTGCGTCTCCTGCATTGGCAGGCAGATTCTTTACCACTGAGCCACCTAGGAAGGCTAAGCATCCCTGAAGAATGAATGGCTCTAGTGTCTAACATACTAGGCTTAAGGAAATAGTCACTCGGTTGACTGCCAAGGTAGTAAGAACCAAAAAACTGATAGAACCCTTCACGGCTTCCACGCTCAAAAGCAGGCAGCCAGCCTCCCTCTCTGCGTCAGGCCTGTCCTCCCAGCAAGGGTGGATCTGGGCCTAGATACTGGTCCTCTTGCTTTACAGACAGCGAACGTACAAACGAACACACAGATGGCATGCTGCCACACCTGTCCTACACAGAGCAGCCCCACATGTGCCAACTGGACATGTGAGCCGAGCCCTGACCACACTCCCTGCCACCAAGATCCATGACCATCAACACACAAGTAAGTTTCCACTTGCTTGTTCCTGCCACACATAACGAGGCCTGGATGACAGTCACATTTGAAGGCTGTATTCGCATGATCTGACGTAAAATGTGGTTGTCTGGGATGCAAAAATGTTACTGGCGACAGGATAGAGGCTATTCAAAGAAATAGGCAATGTCCTGGTCCTTCATGATAGCTGAAAGGGGGGCACAATCTGAGGCTGGAATGATGGCTGAGTCATTCAGGAGTCAGGGCACTTCACATCCACACTATGGACAGAGAAAGCCCAGCTTTCAATATGTGCCCCAAGGTGAATCCCCAGAGCTCATCAGAACAGAGCTCCTTCTCACGTGGGACTCTACACGGCCGACGCTAAGCTTAGCAACGGGAGGAATTTATTTCACGACAGTGATTTTCAAAAGTGGACACAGACAGACTACAGCTAACAACCTTAATACTGACATTTTCGCCATTGGCAGCAGCAGCCATTTTTAGTCCCATAGGCCTTTCCTACATATAAGCTCTTCTATCATCCTGTTACTGTTCTTCCCACTGTAGGAGTTCAGAGACATTAATGAATTACCACAGTCAAAAAGTTAGTTGATGGGGAGCCAAAGCAAACCCAAGACTCGCAACCAAGCCCAGGTGCCTCGTGTTACAGCCTTAGAAAAGGCCCTCGGAACCCAGAAACCCAGGTGGTCTTTCCCAAGTATCAGCGAGGCCCCCCCCCGCCCCCGCTTGTCATCCAAGGTCAGACACTGGCTAAAGCAAGAGCTGGGGTCCACCTGAGCACCCAACCTTCACTGAGCCAACTGTGGATGCTGGCAGTGGCGGAGCCCAAGGAGCAGTCTCTGTTCCAGGACTGGCTGTGGAGGCCACAGAGACTACATCTGAAGGCAGATTAAACAGGAAGGGACAGAGCAGCTGACTCAGACTGGCTCAGGGCCCTTTTGGGTAAGCCTGGGGCCACCTATTCAGGCTACTCTGTCCAGCAGCCTACAGAGGGGGTACCCCCACCCTGTCCCCATCATCACCCCTTGTGCCCAGGAGCCAACCCTCCTCCAAGAACAACTGTACTCCTGGGCATGAGACCACCTACTCGACTCTGGTGCCAAGTCGATGTAACACACTTTAAACTCTCTAGTGGGATTAAATCACTGTAGCCCAAAAGACAAAAAGCTCTGGGCAATGTTCCTCTGTAACTTTCTTCAAACTCACTGTGTCTCTGCCACTCATGCTGAGAGCCTGGCAGGAGGTTTGCAGATCATGCTTCCAGGCAGGCCGTTTTGCAAAGCTAAGTTCAGTTCTGAAAAACAGGGCTCTTGTGCTCCCGGAAGAATATGCAAGTACCACAACAAAAAGTTCTATTGGCTGTTAAATTGCTTTGGGTTTACAAAGTCACAAATGGCTCAGTCTGGTACCCAGTTAAGAAATCAGAGTACACAATCCACTTGGTCGTATCTTATCAGCAATATGGCACAGGCCTGTTGATGATGAACAGGCATATGGATATTCTTAGCCAGGCAGCTAGCTAAAGGAAAATGACAGTGACTCTCCAACATCTGTAAGTACTTGCAGGTTTATTTCCTCTCACAGTTTATTTACTCATGACGTTTCCAAGAGGGGCTGACTGCTTTTCCATCACCCAAATCTGAGCACCAACATTGCAAACATCTTTAGAGATGCTTATTTTCACATTAAATATGTTTCAGCTCTGGGATTACATTTTAAATGTATATTCTCATCCATTCCATTACCACACCCTCGTTTTTCCTGGCAAAGCCTTTAGAGTTTAAAATCCAATGAAGACTTTTCATCCTCTCAGAATAAAGCCATGTGGGCAGCATATTTCTGCCTCTCACACATCTCTCACACTAAAGCAGGTTTATGACCACAAACATTTTGTATTAATCAACGTTTCCGCACACCCACGCCTGAAAATCAGATTAAAACCTCATTCTCCACTAGAATTCCTTCTGCAGTCCACAACTTCCTCAGAAAATCTCTCCAAGCTAGGCCCCTCATCCTTGCAGCCTCAAAGCATGCGGATTTCATTGTATATTGCTTGCTGCTTTCGACTTGGACCAAAAGTTGAGTTTGAAAAGCCCAAGAGCCACAAATTTGGCACCAAACAGGTTTTAGTTAAACACATTTCCAGGAAAAAGCCAACTTTCTGAGCAGCACAGAACACTCAGGCCTTTGTGAGTTTCCATGGGTCATCCCTGAGTTTTTTCTAGCTTCAGGGTTTCTTCCTCCAGTGAACATCCCTCTAGAAGTCCCAGCAGAGTGTCTAGGTCAGAGGCCCAGACATGCCCTTATATGTACCAAAGGTTTGCAACAGCTCATTTAAACGTATCCAGTGTTTTTCAACGGAAAAGAGGGGCCACCACACTCACTCCCAAAACAAAACTGCACATGGGGCTCACTCGGAAACATCTTGGGCTTTGGGAAATCTCGGAAGGCACCTCTTTATTCTTGTTATCTTGCTTGACAATTTCACTCTCTCCGCACAACTCATCGCAAATATTAACAATATTATTATGTATAAAATGACTACCTTCCCTAGCAGGCTTGGGGTGGGTATTATTATTCTTGGGGGTACCTGAGGCTCTAAAAGGTTAGGTCACCCACGGCCAGACAACTAAATGGCAGAATAGATTAGAACCTAGGCTGGCCTGGCTTAAAATTCCCTGCTGCGGCCAATTTGGTCTGCTTCGCTTCCAGCAACTGCCTCCAGCTCTGGGAGAAGTCTCGTGTCCAATGCGGCCCATCAGGGCAGGTCTAGATGGAGGGTCTTGAATGACCTCCTTCCTTCTCTCGGCGGTTCTCCACAGACTCCCCCGGGGAACCCCTCCAGGCCCCGACCTCCGGCTCCAGGCCGCCCCTTCCACCCACCCGGGTTCCTGCGCCTTCTCTCCAGCCCCTGCCCGCGCGTCTGGAGGGGAGGGCTGCTAGCCGGCAGGTGTCCGCCCGGCCGCGGGCGCATCGCGTAGCCGGGGAAGGGTGGAGGGGCCGCCGGCCCGTCCGCACCTACCTCGTCCCCGAAGCGCACCACCTTCTGGCCCGTGGGCCCGCGCAAGCCAGGGAAGCGCGCGAGCTCCTCGGGGTCGCCCGGCGCCGGGGCGCTCGGCCCCACCAGACACCGGTCGATGATCTCGTCCTGCTGAGCCGGCGGCAGCCGCGCCCACTCGGGCCCGTACTTCTCCCGGATCTTCTCCTTGTCCTGCATGATCTTCCGAGCCATGGGGCTTAGCGACGAGAAGTAGGTGAAGCGCTTCCGCTCCCGGTCGTCCAGAGGCCGGTTCGCGCTCATGACGGCCGTGCGCGAGGCCGCAATCGCCGCCGCCATGGACGCCATGCCCTGCCCGCCCGCAGCTCTTCGCCCCCGCCCCGGCCAGGGCCCTGGCCCAGGCCCCAGCCCCCGCCCAGCGGCCCGAGCACCGCCCCCGCCCCGCCCCCCGAACAGCGCCCTTCCGCCCCCAGGAGCCCGGGCCCCGCCGCCCCAGGAACCCCGCCTCCGAGCCCGCCCAGCCCCCAAGGCCCCGCCCCTCCCCGCCCCACTCCGAGGGCTCCGCCCTCCTCGCCCCCACCCTGGGAAGGCCGCGGTCTGTACCCCACTGCTTCTGGAACCTGGCACTCCGCGCTCCTCTACCCCCAGGAACCTGCCCTCCGCACTCCCACCCCGGGACCCCAGTCTTGGCGCCCCGACCGCAGGAACCCCGCGTCGCGCATCCCGCACCAGCCCACCGCTGGGAACCCCGCCCTTCGGGCAGCTCCTGGAGCTACCTTCTTACGCCTGGTTGCGTCCTCCAGATCGGCTCTCTCATGTTCCCGCGGTGCCCCCGCTTTTCGGGGCTCCCCTTGGCCAGCGCAGGAGATGACTGGCGCGTCCCCAGGTCCGCGCCTGGCAGCCTGATGGGATTGCTGGTGGTGACCGCCATAGCGCCACGTGGTCACTAGTTTGACAAAGGAAACTTTTGTCCCTCCGATGTGCCTAAGTAATACCGGCATTTCTGGACCAAGCCACAGGCCACCTTATTCTTATCCCTTTCCCAACTGAGTCATCTTTTTCATCTTTCTCTGAACTGTCCCCAAACCTGGACCAGGGTCTTGGCGCGGTGAGCTGATAGAAGCGGTGGGCTCGGGGCAGTGAGGACGCAAAAGATACGAGCTGGGGACACTGGACTAATGTCTAGAGAGTTGAAAGAATATAAATTTCCGCGGCTCCCACAGAGAGGAGTAAAGTGAAGTATCAGGTAGCGTTTCGCTAAAAAGGAGTTATGAACTGCCGGGCGGGCATCTGCGGCCCGCGGGCTAGTAAACCTGAACTTCGTTTTTCTTTTGCAGGTGAAGACTTCTTCCCCAAACCTGTCGCATGGTCTTTGCTTTCTCCAAGATTCCTTTTGGAGTCTCAGAAATCACAAGAACTCTAGGCTGCTTGAGGTTTGCAAACGAACGGAAGGGCAGCAGGAAGTTTTCATAGGCAGAGAAGCAGCATCCCAATAGTGTCGGGGGTCAGGTGTGCCGTTTTGAAGTATGTCTCAGAGCACAGCCATTAAAATTATACAGAGTCCTCATCTGCTTTACTGTCTGGCTGGTTTGAACAAGACTGTAACAGGGCTCAGATGAGAATTAAATGTCCACATTTAAAACAAAAAAACTGCGTTTCAGCTGTTACTTAAGGTCATTGCCTCTGAAGTAACACTTGGATAATTCTGAAACTTATATAGTGTTATAAATATCAATGTTACCTCAAATAATAATAATAATAATAAAACTCTTGGATAATTCTGAACACAGTTGTAGCAATAACTTGCAAAGTTCTGTTTTAAATGTGTGATAGCTTTATCTTCTGGCTCGGAATTCCTCAGAAAATATTTTTAGAATGTCATGAATGTGACTAGCTCTACAATAAAAGATATTTCTATCAAGTATTATTAGCATACCATATTGAAAAACAGTGGAAAAAATCACCAAATAATAGCTGGGATTGCCCAGTATTTGAAGGACTACTTATCAAGCCAGGAGGTTGAGGTTTTTGGTACTAGTCTATTTCTATAGGTCCAATCTGAATCCTTCTTTCTCACCTCAAACACTTGTTTAATAAGGTGGGTGATGTTTAAAGATGTATTCTCAAAATTAACAACTTCGAAGTTGCTTTGAAATTCACATAGAAAGAGTTCAGTGCTGTTAGAAACTTAGTCCCACCTGGTTTTCACAGCAATTGCAAAAACAAATGGTCTTTGCAAAAAAGCATAACCCAATTAAGTGTTTAGATCAAATATAATTTATTACCAGAGAAGTCATAATATAAATGCAATATGAAACAAATCAAGGACATCAGCCAAGCTATGTAAAATCCATGATCTGGGTAATAAGAGGTAGCTAAAAGAAAATTTCTTCCATATTATAATAAGAAACTCAAAGGAATTAAATAATTTTGCTGCAACTAGGAGATAAACGGATGTATAGATAGATAAGTAGATTCAGAGAAGTAAAGATAGCTAAACTCCAAATATGTAATAAGGTAAAATAGTGGGATGATTCTAGCGCTAATCATCTTTCTTAGGCAAGAATTTGGATAGAGGCAGCCTGCCTTGTTCTTTGTGGATTTGACTTAGCCAGTGGGCTCTTTACAAAATGAAGAGACGATCATGTGGTCACTGACCCTCTGAAATGCTTTAAAACCTTGCACTGTTCCAAACAGCATTTCTTTATTCATCAGCATCTTATTGAGGTATTTGCTGTTTGTTCCCAGAATACTTTTCTTAGAGACTGTATAGAGACACATACCAAAAACTGCTTTACCTAAGAATTAAACTGTTTCAATGTCTTAAACTGTGGAGTTCTTTCTTGGTGCATGCCTTCTGATTTCTCAGAAGGGTTCTTGAGTCCCTGCTAGAATGTAAATTCCACAATAGGGAGATCCTATCTGTCTTGTTTACTCTTGGGAACAATAATGCCTCCTGATTCAGAGTAAGGCTTCAAGTGACTATTTGTTGAGTGATTATGAATGAAGAAATGAATCAATGTTACATATTTTACATTATTGTCCCCTCTTTACAGATAAAGATACAGGGGCATCAAAAGAAAAAAACTTACCTGAGATTATCCCCCATCACCCTCCATGGGATGGAATAGAGACACAGAACAGTGGTCCCTTTGCCTTTTTATCTCTTAACATTAGAGTAATGTATCTAAGGTTAATCACTGGGTTATTGATAATAAATTGGGTTTATGGCTATAATTTATTAAAATTACTTGTTAGTAAAACACAACATTAATTTTTTCAGTGTAATAATTGAATACCCAAGATGATCACCAATATTTCCATTATACAGCTGGCATCTTGGCTAACAGTTGCTGTCCTGGGGCTCCTCTCCCCAGGTCAATGCCTTCCTTTAAAAACTATTAACAGAGACACAAACAGCCAGGCTATCCCCCAAGGTTCAAGGTTGCCCTAGGGGCACTTCTGGGACACCTGGGGGCTGCCAAGACCCAGCGACTTTGGGAAAAAGTCCAGAGGCACTGAAGTCGGGTGCACCTGAAGTGGGATGCTGTGGTCAGACACCTGGCCACCACAGAAGTGCTCAAAACCTGGTGAAGCCTAAATTCCTTCACTTTTGCTAGGGGGAAAGCTATACCAGCCTTCAGGGGTAGCATGTCAAGAGAGGGAGGGTGACTCGTGTGAAAGGCGCTCTCTCCACCGTGCAAGTGAAGCCAGCCTTTTGATATTGCATCCACCTGGCCTGTACCTGTTATGGTTCTGGACAGGTTAGGCCCCTTTATGTTTGGTGTTTCAGGAATGAGGACTTTGTAGCTGAAGACAAGAGCTGGGCTCCTTCCTCTTCTTTCTCTCAACCACCACAAAGTGCCTTCTTCACAGCTGACTCTCAAGTATGCTGTTAGTTCAGATGTCTGTTGAATGAATTTGTTGTTGCAAGTAAATAATCTGTGAGCCCACTCCCTCCTTGGAGACCCTGCCAGGTCATAGAAAACCATAGGGCAAGCATTCTAGCCCTGCTAAGAGTCAAGTAACCAGCTCTCACAAGCCAGTTGTTGAAGCTCATGGTGAAATTCCAGGCACTGTGGCAAACAGCTGACAATTTTGGGGAAGGGACTCGATTGGCAACATAGCAGGCAGTCAGCTGGTAGATCCAGCCAGCCCTCCTGACTGACGCTCTCAGCTTGGAGGCAGACAGGCTCCCTGAGGATGATGATTCATTCCTGCATCTGTTACTGGTTATTCCAGATGCTACCCTGAAAGAGGACAGTTCTCTGCTCTTCACTCCCACACCCAGAAAGAGCAGGCGATGGAAGACAGTCTTCATCGTGTATTTAGAAGACCGACTCCATGTATGATTGGAGGGCAGTGTTCATGATCAAGACGAAAAAAGGATGAGGCAAGAAAGAAACAACAAGGAGGTGGTTTCACAGATCTACTTTTTGGCAGGAAATGTGCTTTGACTATTTTGAGGGGGTGGGTTATTTTTCCAGTTGGAGGGAGGTTTTCATGGAAACTACCACGGTCTGTCACTAAGTCCAGGCAGGTGTGAGGCACTCCCTGTGTCTGTAAGAACAGAATCACCTTCTCTGGGTAAAGCCACAGGACTCGCATGGGGCTCAAACCTGGGCCCTTGCCTGTCAGCACCATACTTCACATAGCAAAGACAACCGGCTCATCTGCTCTGTGAAAAATGCTAAAAAGCCCTCTTGAAAACAAGAAGAATCTGTGTGAATTTTTACATTTAGAAAAGCCTCTGAGATTTTTAGTCCTTTGTAAGAATATAGGTCTAGAAGCAGTTGTTCACTTTTTCCTCCCTTCATCTGAAATTCCCACCCCTTTATCTCCAACTATAGAAATTCGATCCTTAAAACCTAGTCCAGGGACTTCCCTGGTAGTCTGGTGGCTAAGAATCTGCCTCCCCAGTGCAAGGGACATGGGTTCGATCCCTGATCTGGGAAGACCCCACATGCTGCGGGGCAACTAAGCCCGTGCACCACGACTGCTGGCCCAGGCTCTGCAGCCCTCATGCCCCAGCCCCTGAAGCCTGGAAGCCTAGAGCCCATGCTCCTCAACAAGAGAAGCCATCACATTGAGAAGCCCACACGCCAGAACTAGAGAGTAGCCCAATTGCCGCAACTAGAGAAACCCTGTGTGAAGCAAGGAAGACTCAGCTCAGCCAAAAATAAACACATAAATAGGATTTAAAAAGAAAGACCTCGCCCAAATGAAATCCTCATGATCACACCAAAAAGAAGATAGGTGGGCACAAAAGAGACAGTGTCTCCTTTGTAATTTGATCTCAGATAGACATTGGTGTCCTGGGAAGAACAATGCCAGCGTTTTTGGCATTACCGTGTGTGTTATGGGTTATAGTTCAAATCCATATGTGGAAACCCTAATCCCCAGTGGAATGGTATTTAGGGGTGGGGCCTTTGGGGGCTGATTAGGTCCCCAGGGTGGAGTCCTTGTGATAGAATAGTGCCCTGATAAGAAGATTCAAGAGAGCTTGCCTATCCCACTGCCCCCCACCCTGTGAGCACACCGTGAGAAGGTGGCCATCTGCAAACCAGGAGGTGCGTAGACACCGGATCTGCTGGCACCTAGATCTTGCATTTCTCAGCTTCCAGAATTAGGAGAAATACTTGTTTGTTGTTCAAGCTGCCCAGTCCATGGTATCATTGTTATAGCAGCCTGAACTCAGATAATGTGAAAATGGCTTCAAATTCATATAAAACCGTTGGCTTAATGAGAATGTATAAATGTAGTTAGAGGATGAAGGAGATAAAAATGTCTGATGGCGAGGAGAGATGAAAGTGTGGCAGTGGGACTTCCCTGGTGGCGCAGTGAATGCGAATCTGCCTGCCAATGCAGGGGACACAGGTTCGATCCCTGGTCTGGGAAGATTCCACCTGCTGGGGAGCAACTAGCTCACGCACCACAACTACAAAGCCAGAGCTCTAGAGCCTGTGAGCCATAACTACTGAAGCCCACGTGCCCGAGGGCCTGTGCTCCGCAATAGGAGAAGCCACCCATGAGAACTCACCCCCCGGAAGCCCGCGCACCGCAACGAGGAGTAGCTCCCACTCTCTGCAACTAGAGGAAGCCTGCACACAGCAGCAAAGACCCAGTGCAACCAAAATAAGTAAATAAATAAATTTTTCAAAGTATGTGGCGATGATTGAGAACTACAGGGAATTCCTCTCTCTGTCTTCCTCTAAATAATCTGTTCCCAACTCCCACACACTCCCAGATGTGGGATGTGCCTTTCTTCCTTCTGCTGTTCTCCTCATGCTGCCCTGACATTTGTTAAATGGGCCCCTGGCTCTTGCACTGTGAATGTCACTCCTTTGAGATCGTAGATAGTCATCCAAGCTCCCTGGTGGAGTTCAATGGAACCAGCTGGAGCTCTCTGCTCAACAGGAGATGTGAGCCAGCTTGCTCCTTGCTTCTTTTATCATTAGCCAGACTGCAGGCACTTGGCTAAATCTTTATGAAGCTAAACACACTGACTTTCAGGAACCATGGCATTTTCACTCTACTGTGACTGCTTGAATTTGATCTATGTCCTTGAATCTTTTTAACTTAAAATATTATCAAAATTTGTTGTCCAGTTGCTAAATCATGTCCAATTCTTTGCAACCCCATGGACTGCAGCATTCCAGGCTTCCCTGTTCTTCACCATCTCCTTGAGTTTGCTCATGTCCATTGGGTTGGTGATGCCATACCAAGATGCTGTGAAGAATGGAAACGAATGTGGAAAAATGGAAACCGTTGTCTATTAAGTTTCTGTGATAGTATTTTATTTTTTAATTTCTGTGAAAATATTGTTTAGTGTAATAGATACATTAAAATTGGCAAGTGCTATGAGTCATTCTCATTTCCAAACAGCGAGAGAGATGCTACTGAACACTGAAAATATGAAACATGTGTTCTGTTGTCAGTGAACCTGACCCCGTCTAACCTGCAAGACAGGAAGCAAAGGAAAGCAGCTCCCGCCCTTGAGTAAATGTCAGTCACTGGCCTGTGCCCAAGGTTGCCTTTCATAAACACTTTTCAAATCGATGAGAGGTGGATGGAAGAGGAAATCTCGCTAGTAACTTGATCCTCATCATGTTGTGATAGAGTTCACAACTTCATCCTAGAGGTCTACTCGGTAAACAAGGTGTATTATGTTTGTAATGGTCTTCAAAATATCACTTTGTCCTTATTCTATTGTTCCCTCCATACTCCAGGTCTCATCATCCACCCTGGCTATGCCTGGCTTTCCCAACTCCAAGCCACGCCCCCCAAACTGCCCTCTGTGACTCTGCCAGCCTCCTCCTCCTTCACAACACCTCCAGTTGGGCATTTCCCTTTCTGTTATGACTTTAGGCCCAAACTCTCTCTGGCCTTCCCTGGCCTTCCTCCTTCCCAGCACATCACCATCATCCTCATTCCTAGTTCTGTGTCCAGAAATCTAGTTGGTTACAGAGTCTTTATTCCTCATGATCTGTCCATATTCTGCCTGTTGTTGAGAGTTTGGTTTAAATGCCATCTCACTGACCTCACTGTGTCCCCTCTCACTGCATTCTGGTGGTGTGGCATCCATGCCCACAAGCATATCATAGAAAGCACATCATAGTTATTGACCTGAGTCCCTCCAAGGAGGCCAGAGTGGTTACACAGGTGGCTACATGCCCACCTATGGACAAGCCATCCCCTGGGAGCCTCCCTGTCCACCTCATCTGCTGACCCCTCTCCCTCTGGTCCTGCACCTACAGGCTGTCACTGTTCAGTGAACTCCCTCGGTCCCTAGAAGAACTGTTAGGCTAAAACCCCAGTAATATAGACAGTTTTGATTAAACTGTTTTGAAAACTTCAGAAAACAGAGACCAGAGATGTCAAGAAAACTACATCACAGAAATACTAGTTATGCTTTTATATCAATAGCCAAGAGCTGGATGGGACAAAATATTGCACAAGCTCTGCACTCGCCTCTAAACTAGAGTTAGAGAGGCAAAAACTAGGCTTGCTGTCTATCACATATTTGGGGGCAAATTCAAGGGATTTTCTGAAGGTGATCTCATCTGTTTAATAGAAACCTTCATCTAAGAAGCTCTGAGTGCTATAGGCACATTAGCACAACCTAGGTCCTGGTAACACTGCTATTAAGAAAACAACAGGGCTTCCCTGGTGGTTCAGTGGTTAAGCATCTGCATTGCAATGCAGGGGAAATGGGTCTGATCCCTGGTCGGGGAAGATCCCACATGCTGCAGGGCAACTAAGCTTGTATGCCACAACTACCAAGCCTGCACTCTGTAGCCTGCAAGACACAACTACTGAGCCCATGTGCAGCAACCACGGGAGCCCATGCACCTAGAACCCATGCTCCGCAACAAGAGAGCAGCCCCCACTCACTGCACAACTAGAGAAAACCCTCACACAGTAATGAAGACCCAGAGAGGCAAAAAATAAATAATTTTTTTAATGTGTTGACAAAAGGTGATTGGCCCTTCATTCTGCTGGGTGCTTTTGCATCTTCCCTGTATCACTGACTTAATGGACATGAGTTTGAGCAAACTCCGGAAGATAGTGAAGGACAGGGAAGCCTGATGTGCTGCAGTCCATGGGGTCGCAAAGAGCTGGACACGGCTGAGCGACTGAACAACAACTTCATGGGGCTAAATGTTCCCCAGCCAGAAGGTTGTGTCTCCCCCAAGTAGAGAGGGATGGGAAAGCGTGGTTTCACAGAGGCGGGGTATGGAGTCTGGAGCCAGGCTGCCCACATTCCGGTGTTGCCAACCACTGTTCATGCGGTGTGACATCGACACATTTCCACATACATAGAGTACTTAGGGGCTTCCCTGGGGTCTCAGACGGTAAAGAATCCGCCTGCAATGTGGGACACCTGGCTTCGATCCCTGGGTTGGGAAGATCCTGGGAGGAAGCATGGCAACCCACTCCAGTATTCTTGCCTGGAGAATCCCCATGGACAGAGGAGCCTGGTGGGTTACGGTTCACAGGCTCGCAAAGAGTCGGACAAGACTGACCAACTATGCACAGCACACGGGATACTTAAAAAAGCACCAGGCACAGATTTGGATCTCAAAGCTATTAGGATCTCAGAATTAAATTCCATCACCAGAGCAAGTGGGAGGTGGCTGGATGGTACAAGTTCATGAGGTATGTGGTATGGAGAGACTTCTTCCACCCTTGGGGTCCAGTGAAGAAACTCTAGGAGTGGGCAGATTTCAGAGATATCTGAAATACGAAGAAGCTGTGAAGGAAGGAGCAGGAAGAGATTGGGATCATGGGGCAAAGAGTGGGAAAGAAGGGAGGGTGACTGTGGGAGGGTGGAAACCAGTCAATGAGGAGGGCTGCCGTCACAGGGCGGGAGTGGGGAGCAGAATCTGGGTGCCTGGAGGAGCTAGAATTGGGGAGGAGACATGGCACACAGAGGCCTCCGTGGTCCAAGGGGAGACCCCAGCTGGCCTGGTAAGAGCCACTACTGCCAGGATTCCCATGGTCTCAGAACCGTAGGCAAGGGAGATAGCACCCAGATGGGTCTTCAGGCAGTGCAAACTCCCAACGTGGAGCCTCTCCTGTTATATCCAGACCAGGAATGTCCTTAGCCCAGGAGGCTGAAAAGGAGGAGGCCCTCTTTGACTTAGCCGGCAGCACCTCTGAGGCCAGGGAGCTGAGCCTGGGGTGATGGAAGAGAGCTGATGACCATGGTAGCTTGCCGTGGGGAGGGGAGTGGGGTACACAGGTTATTCCAGGAGAGTTGAATAACCTGTCAACTCTTTGGTCCCTTATGAGGGACCAAAGCTGCCCCTCTATCTCCAGGGACAAGGATTCTTTGTTGGCCAAACTTCAGTCAGGCAGACTCCTGAACCTTCTCCTAGGCCCTTCTGTGTACTTCTTTGCAAAATTCAGTTTCTGCAAGAACCTTGCTAAGTCAATTTAACAAGAACCCCATCCTCAATATCTGATAGGGTTTCTCACCACCCCCACCCCATGTCCCACAGATAACCTCTGACCACCCTGAACTGCCTTCAACTAGAATTCTGTTAGATCTCTTTGGCCAGACACACTCTCCCCAACTTACCCTGATATCTCCTCCTAGTAATTTACCATCCACTGTTCCCCACTCGGCTCCTCAGCTACTAACTCCCACTTGTGCATGTCTCATTCGGAATTGAGGCCTGTTCTGTATTGAGATATCTTTTCCCCTATAGCAATGTTGAAATTGGTGATGGACAGGGAAGCCTGGTGTGCCGCAGTCCACGGGGTCACAAAGAGTCGGACACAGCTGAGCAACTGAACTTACTTAATGTTGAAATGTTCAATTGCTAAGTTATGTCTGACTCTTTGTGATCTCATGGACTGCAGCATGCCAGGCTCCTCTGTCCTTCACTATCTCCCACAGTTTGCTCAAATTCATGTCCATTGAGTCGGTGATGCTATCTAACCATCTCATCCTCTGCCACCCACTTCTCTTTTTACCTTCAGTCTTTCCCAGCATCAGGGTCTTTTCCAATGAGTCAGCTCTTTGCATCAGGTGGCCAAAGTATTGAAGCTTCAGCTTCAGCATCAGTCCTTCCAATGCATATTCAGGATTGATTTCCTTTAAGATTGACTGGTTTGATCTCCTTGTAGTCCAAGGGACTCTCAAGAGTCTTCTCCAGCAACACAACTCAACAACCTATTGTGCTAGTCCCAAATGAAATATGTTTTTATTGCTTTGACTGCTGTCCTGCTCTGGTTTTCCTTTGACCTAGGCTTTGCTCTCACCCTCTGCCCAAGGTCCTTCTGTGTGTCCCCAAAAAGCACAGGGTCTGCAATGCTGCCTCTGTGGTCCCTTTATCATTCAAATGCGTGTGGAATATCTCCTAGCTGTTTCATCTCTTGAAAGTGGACTCAATTCCTCTCTATTTCTTTATTTACTTCATTCCTTTTTCTCACCCCTTTCAGATTCATGTCATCTTTCCCCTGCCCTCTGTCCCTATAAGGCAACGCCCACCCCCACCAGACACACACCTTGTACTCTGTCGCCTAAATGCCAAGCCTCAGGGTCCTCCTGCTGAGTGAGACAGCCAGGCCTAGTGGCTCTGGATATGGTGGGAAACTCGTCTCTCAGGCTGCCACTGCTGTGCTGCTGTCCCAGACTTCTCACCATTCCTTCTCTGTTTTCTTATTCTTCTCCAAGGCCCAAGTCCGGGCCTTCTGTTCTCATCTTCCCTGCCTGAGGATCACCTATAGCAATGACCACCTCTCTTCCAGCCCTTCGCAAATGTGTTCCTTAGGATTCCAAGCAATAGTAAGTCAATGCTGTCCCTCAGGCAGTTGGAAGTCTTCATTTCCACCCCACTTCCAGGGCTGAGAGTGGGGACCTGTGGACTACACTTTGAGTAGCAAAGGTCTAAAAAGCAAAGTGCCCTGCAGAAATCTAAAGTCCCCACCGAATGATGTAATGAGCATTGGGGTTTCCTTGTAGCATCTTCTAAGAGGGGAAACCAGAACTTCCCTGGTGGTACAGTGGATAAGAATCCTCCTACCAGTGCAGGGGACACGGGTTTGACTCCTGATCTGGAAAGATCCCATATGCCAAAGAGCAACTAAGCCCACAGGCCACAGCTACTGAGCCCAAGTGCTGCGCCTTCTGAAGCCCATGAGCCCTAGAGCCTGGGCTTCATAACATGAGAAGTCATCGCAAGCAGAAGCCTGTGCACCGCAACTAGAGAGTAACCCCCACTCGCCACAACAAGAGAAAGTCCAAGCGCAGCAGTGAAGAGCTAGCATGGCCAAAAATAAATAAATAATTTAAAAAAAAAAAAAAAAGAATAAGGGGATGGAGGAGCTGGGAAGGCATGTGGAAGAGACGATTGAGAACAGCCGCAGAGTGTTCCAACCATGATTTGCAGATGGCAAGGCCCCCACTACTGCTGCCCCTCCCTCTGGTTCAGGAGAAGGTGCTGAGTATACAGCCAGCCACCCTGATGTTCAAGGGCTGGAGCAGCAGGGCAGGCAGAGGGTCATATGCTCTATGTCTGAGCAGCAAATTTTATAAATCAGAGTAGCAGTTCTCTCACTTCACTGTAAAGAAAGAAGCACCAGTGGTGTGTATGGAACAATCTGATCATCTTTTTCCCACTGAATGTTTCTCTCTCTCTGACTTGTCCACATTTTCCAATCATACTTAATAGTAGAGCTATTGTTATTCCTAAATTGCATGCAGTATTTAAATTATACATTAAAAAAGATGTTTAAAAACTTGACTTCTAAAACAATGTGACTTCAGACCAGGAACTTTTGCAAAATACTGACTTCAAGTGAAAGTCTCTCAGTTGTGTCCAACTCTTTGCGACCCCATGGACTACACAGTTCATGGAATTCTCCAGGCCAGAATACTGCAATGGGTAGCCTTTCCTTTCTCCAGGGGATTTTCCTAACCCAGGCGTCGAACCCAGGTCTCCCGCATTGCAGGCAGATTCTTAACCAGCTGAGCCACTGAATTTAAAGAAGCATTTAAATAGAACATCACAAAATTTTAAAGCAGTTAATTATTTCCCCAAACTATTACTTATTCCTTTTAGGTAACCTTTTATTGCATTTACTTATATGATTCTAGAAATTGTAAATATCTGACTCAGGATATAAGTTGAATTTTTAAAATTTCCATTTCAGGTAAGTCAATTAATTTAATTTGTCAAATAATTTAATAAATTTATTTTGATTATAAAAGTCATAAATATCAACACAAAATATTTTAAAATAGAGAAAACATACACACAATGTATATATGAACATTTTCTTTTGTACAGTAATCTTTTCTCCATGCATCTGTGTACATACTAAAAACAATAGTAAAATTATTTCCATTATGTAATAGTTATTTTTATTATATAATAAAAAACAAATGTTACTCTGTAACTTGCCCCTTTCACTAAACAATATTAGGAACATTTTTCTAATTTTGCCAAATATTTTGAAAAATGATTTAATAGTATTTCTAAATTAGGGAATACATAATTTATCCAATCAAACCCATATGTTGGGACTTTTATAAAGGCCAGAAGGAAGGTCCTCAGTAAAACTCACTTCCCGAAACCATATCCCCTGCTGCCCCTGTGGGTAGCTGGGTTTTGTACCTGTGATCCTGTCTCCTTGACTGGCAGCAGGGCAGGGCCAATCAGACGACTGCTTTTAGGAACCTGAAACTGGGACTCACAGACAGGCCAGACAATCTCTGGGCAGCAGAGACTGACAGAGAGAGAGGGGATCCTATTCTTTCAAAATGTGATTTTGAAAAAAAAAGAAACACAACAAAATGTGATTTTGAGAAAGAGAATGTAAACATCTGGCCTTCTATGAGCCATCCCCTTTCTTTGGGGCCTTTCCTAAGGCCTAGTGGTAGGAAGCACAAGGACGGGCTTCTGCCCTTGTAGGAAACTCTCCCCTTTCACCTATGGTTATTAAAGAGATTTCTGCTTCTTTTTTCTATTTTTATTAATCTGTTCATTTTTAACTGGAGGATAATTGTTTTACAGTATTGTGTTGGTTTCTGCCATGCTGTGTTGTGCTATGCGTAGTTGCTCAGTCTTGTCAGACTCTGCAACCCCATGGACTGTAGCCCACCAGGCTCCTCTGTCCGAGGGGATTCTCCAGGCAAGAATACTGGAGTGGGTTGCATGCCGTCCTTCAGGAGATCTTCCCAACCCAGGGATCGAACCCAGGTCTCCCTCACTGCAGGCGGATTCTTTACCATCTGAGCCACCAGGGTTTCTGCCGTGTATCAACTCAAATCAGCCTTAGGGATACATGTGTCCCCTCTGTCTTCAACATCCTTCCCACCTCCCACCCCGAAGCTTCTGTTTCTTGCCATTCAAAGGGCAAAATGACATAAGAGTAAACGTTTTTAAGGATATGACACATTGTCAAGCTTTCCTCCAGAAAAGTTATATTGTATGTTTATTGAATTTTGGTACAGAGGATCTTTACTGGATATAGTTCTTGCTAGGAAGCAAGTCCACTGTTGAATATTAAGTGCTACCGAAGGGAAAGTAGGAAGCTTATACATTTGCAAGAAGTCAACAGAGCCTCAACTGCATTTCCAGGGATGCATGCTGTCATCATAGTGGACATGTGTAGGCACAGGACCCAGAGTACAAGTGGAATTTTCCTTGTGAGAGGCTGAAGCTGGAGTAATTTTCTTGACTCATCTGAATCCGAGAACCGTTCCTGAGAATTGCAGTAATCAAAGCCATTTGCAGACTGCGGGGCCTGAGCTGTCATCTAAGCTCATTTTAGCAACTAAAGGTTAAATCCTCATTCTCTGGTGAGGGGGTCTCTCCAGAGGAGGACTGAAGCCCAGGAAAGGCAAGGCAGCCTCTGTTGGCCATACCCATGGAACGGCCCACGGATGTCATTACCCTGTTGTTTGTGAGTCCTCATAGTCAAAACTTACATGACTTGCTCTTTTATTGACTTGCCACCTCTTGCTTCTCATGATTTCTAACCCCACTGTTTGCTTAGTGAGGGGACACTCTGACTTCAAACCAAGGCATAGTGGAGAAAGGTGATGGAGAGCCTCACGTGCCTCATGGGAGACTGGCTAGGCCACACAGCTCAGCCTGCTTTCCTGACCTCCTTTTGAAAGGAGAAATTCCCCTGCAGCTCTTAGGCGCTCAAGTATCAGTCAACTGACAGCTGGTAAGAACCGCGTCCCGTTTTACAAATAAAGATAAAAAAATTTTTTTTAAATAAATATGAAAATGTACAAAGATCTTCAAAAGTGACACCGATAGTTTGTTTTTACAACTTGTTGCACTAGAGTAAATAAGGGATGAGGATTTGTTTTAGGATGAATTGGTAAAATGATAATGATTGCTAAAGAGGGCTTCCCTGATGGCTTAGCTGGTAAAGAATCTGCCTGCAATGGGGGAGAACTGGGTTCAATCCCTGGGTTGGGAAGATCCCCTGGAGAAGGAAAAGGCTACCCACTCCAGTATTCTGGCCTGGATAATTCCATGGACTGTACAGTCCTTGAGGTCGCAAAAAGTCAGACACGACTGAGTGGCTTTCGCTTCATTGCTAAAGAAGGACTAATTATATGTATACGTGTAGCTGGTTCACTTTCCTGTACAGCAGAAAGTAACATAACATTGTAAAGCAATTATACTGCAATAAAAATTATTTTAAGAAAATAATCTTTCTGTTGCCCACAGTTAGCAAGTCAGAGGATGCCTTTTCCCCAGCCCTCAAAACGAACTTATTCATAAAGTCCCAATATCAAATTAATGAAAATAAAGTGGAACCAGAAGTACCCGCCAGGTGTGGACAGAGTCACTTGTCCGCATGGAAAGAAGACCCGCCCTTTTCTCTACAGCAATCTCGCTGGGCCTCAGCCCCCAGCCCTTTTCAGCTTTGCAATTCAGATGTCTATTCCCCTGCTCTGTTGCAGCCCTTCTCTCTCTTGGCCATGATTACTGATTTCCTGCAGAGATACCTGCCACCTGCTGAATCTGAAGAAGACATTGGCTCTGGATCACATGGCCAAGGCTCAGATCCCAGCTCCGTCACCTGCTGGCTGTGTGATCTTAGGTGACTTTCTTAAAAAAAAAAAGTGTATTTATTTATTTGGCTGCATCCAATCTCAGTTGTGGGGCTTCCCAGCTGGCACTAGCGGTAAAGAACCCGCCTGCCAACACAGGAGACATGAGACATGGGTTCGATCCCTGGGTTGGGACGATCCCCTGGAGGAGGGCATGGCAACACACTCCAGTATTCTTGTCTAGAGAATCCTATGGTCAGAGGGGCCTGGTGGGCTACAGTCCACAGGGTCACCAAGAGCTGGACATGACTGAAGTGACTTAGCACGCACAATCTTCGCTGAAGCACACAGGATCTTCACTGCATCATGTGCGGCATGCAGACTCCAACTGTGGTGTGTGGGCTCAGTAGTTGTGGCACGCTGGCGCTCTAGTTATGGTGCGTGGGCTTATTTGTCCCACAGCCTGTGGGCTCTTTGTTCCCAACCCAGGGATAGAACCTGCACCCCCTGCACTGCAAGGGCGATTCTTAACCACTGGGCCACCACCAGAAAAGTCCCAACTTCCTTACATTTTCTCCACTTGCATTTTTCCATGCATGTTATTTCATTTCCCCCTCTACGTGTCTCATGTGAGAACTAAATGGGACAATACAAGTGAGTGCTTAGCACAGTGCCTGGACAACAGTAAATGCTCAACAATTCAGCTCTGATTATTATGGTTGCTTGTCTATTTCCTTAACTCTACTGTAAGTGGGCAGAGATTATGTCTTTTTTATTTCAGTTCCCTAGCATTTAACTCAGTATTTAGCACTTATGATGGGTTCTTAGCAAACATCTGTTGGTTGAATGGCTGGGATGAATGAAAGGCTGTTTGAACTCTAGACAGACAGGTTTTGTAAGCAGTGTCCTGTGTCACATCTTGTTCTCCATTTTTTGTACTGGAAAGACACCTATAACACTGAGAGCCAGGATAGGAAGAGGTTTCCTAGCATACATTCCTCTTCATCCTTATTTGGTGGCCATCGTGTACCTTGTCTACCATGTGATGGCCTGAAAATCATCTTTTTACCACAGTCACCAACAATTTTCCCCAGACAGAAACTAATTACCTATACTTATGACCAAGCAGTTTGAACAGATAAGAGCTATGGGTTAGCTACCTCATCAAAAACATGGTTCTACAGGAACTGTTTCTTCATTATGTAAATAGCTGCAGATATAGCCATGAGTTTGCTCCTTGGAAGAAAACCTATGACCCACCTAGACAGCATATTAAAAGCAGAGACATTACTTTGCCAACAAAGGTCCATATAGTCAAAGCTATTGCTTTTCCAGTAGTCATGTATGGATGTGAGAGTTGTACGATAAAGAAAGCTGAGCACCAAAGAATAGATGCTTTTGAACTGTGGTGCTGGAGAAGACTCTTGAGAGTCCCTTGGACTGCAAGGAGATCAAACCAGTCAATCCTAAAGGAAATCAACCCTGAATATTCATTGGAAGGACAGGTGCTGAAGCTGAAGCTCCAAAACTTTGGCCACCTGATGTGAAGAGCTGACTCATTGGAAAAGACCTTGATGCTGGGAAAGACTGAAGGCAGAAGGAGAAGTGGGTAGCAGTGGATGAGATGGTTAGATAGCATCACTGACTCAATGGACATGAGTTTGAGGTAACTCTGAGAGACAGTAAAGAACAGGGAAGCCTGGCATGGTGCAATCCATTGGGTCACAGAGTCGGACATGACTTAGTGACTGAACAACAACAACAAATGAACTACAAAGAAAAAAAATTGTTTTTTTTTTTTAGTTATACCAAAAGCATATATAAAGGAGAAACTATTTTAAATTAGCTCTGATTTTTCTGAATCTTCTCAAGTTAGCTACTTAGAGATCATTTGATTTAAGGATTTGTAGTTGGATCACTATACAATAAAATTTTTAAGGCCAAAAGAAACACTGTGGCTTGTTTAGGTTCACACTTTCATTTTCCATACGAATTAATGCCAGAAGAATTAAGTGATTTGGTTGGTGGTAGGCAGCAGGGCTGGTTCAGGAACCCAGGTCTCCTGGCCGGATGCTGCACACAGCTCACGTGGCTGCCTTGGTCTGAGTGCTGTCTCTCGGGATTGCTGACTGAAATCTCACGGGGTCCTCTTCTAGGGTTCTGAGCATGTTCTGGGGTTCCCTACATAAGGCACAGCATGTCTCTGTGTGCTCCCCGAACCGCAGACTCTGTGACACTCACTCAAAGACTGACCTTGGATGTGCTGGGCCATGCTTAGTCACTCAGTCGTGTCCGACTCTTTGTGACCCCATGGACTGCAGCCCGCCAGGCTCCTCTGTCCATGGGGATTCTCTAGGTGAGAATACTGGAGTGGATGCCATGCCTTCCTCCAGGGGATCTTCCCAACCCAGGGATCAAACCCAGGTCTCCCACATTGCAGGTGGATTCTTTATCATCTGAGCCACCAGGCAAGTCCATGAGGTGGCCCAGATTCAGCATCAGAAAGGCATCCTGATGCAACTTTCCCATCAGCTGTCATCCGCGTGATGATGAACTTCTCAGCTTTGGATGATGCAGTTGATAAAAAGAAGAGGTATATTCCAATATGGCAGAGTCTGCAATTTTGAGGTTCATGTTAGTGGTCCATTCTTCATGGGGTCAGGTTTCATCCTTTCTAGGTCTGTCCCAGTTTCCTCAGCAGAGCTTCTCCCAGGCTCTGTTGGCACCACATTTCATAGGCTGTGACCTCATCTGTGTTCTCACTCCTAATAGAGCCACAGGCTCCTTCAGGAAAGAGTTTCTTACTCAACTCCACCTCTAGCATCCAGGATACTGCTTGGCCTCTAATAGTTGCTGGGACCAAATGATGGCCAACTGGGTCTGGAAAGAAGTCACCATGTGGACCAAACAAGAATGTAAATTAACATTCATGTTCACCGAACAAAAGGCCACTTGTCATCAGAGGCACTGTATGAACTCTCATCTAAATCAGAGTATCTTTGAATGAAAAGGGGCACCATTCATAATGACAGTAGGGCAACAGGCATAAATCGAGATGGCTCTGAGCAAACTGGGGTGTATGGCCATCCATCTTGTAACTTAGGTTTGGAAAGTTTCACCTCTGGAAACAATGCTCAGATAGGAAAGATCAATTATTCTAAATACAGATAAAGGTATGACTTGAAACCACTAAGAAGAAAGGTCTGCTGAACAAAATTAAACAACTACATTCTCTCAAAGCATATTGGACAAGTTGCAGATTTTCAGCTCAGCAATGCCCATCCCCCTTTCTGCTGTTACTACATGGTCATCACAGGACTCTACTCTGTGGCCACCAATGATAGTTCCTCTATCAGTGGTCACCTGGCATATCAGAGTCCTTTCCCTGACACCATCCTCAAGTAGTACTGAGAATCATGGGTGTCTTTGGGTCCCCAACACAAAGCCTGGCGCTTGCAGTAGCCCCAAGCCCGCCATGTAGGGAATGAGGGTTTGCAGATAGCTACTGAAGAAGAGAAGGAGAACAGCACCTTCCAGCCCAGCCCTAATATTCTGAGGGCCTGAAACAAGGCTGTAGACAGAAGCCCATATTTCATATGGCTAAATATTTGGAAGTTATAAACCTATTGTCAAATAGAATACATTGTGTCCTTTTATCTTAGTACATTTCAAAAAACAAAAAAGGATAAATATATGTAAGGGTACAGGTTTTATATACTTCAAAGTTGGCAAAATACCAAAGATAGCTGAGTTTAATCATTATTGCATGTCTGGGTGTTCTCCACAGGCTGTGAAGTCTGCCTGAGTAAGAAAGATAAACATGACTCATAAATCACATTAAATCCACAAATTATCCTTCTTGACTTCAACTGAGCAAAGTCATTACGTTTTTATAGCCAGGATTTGCAATAATTTGTGCTCTAGTAATAATCTAAAAGGCTTCTCTTGTTGCTTGGTGGTAAAGAATCCACCTGCTAATGTAGGAGACATGAGTTCGATTCCTGGGTATGGAAGGTCCCCTAGAGAAGGAAATGGCAACCCATTGCAGTATTCTTGCCTGGGAAACCTCATGGATAGAGGAACCTGGCGGGCTACAGTTCTTGCAGTCACAAATGAGTCAGACATGACTTAGCAACTAAACAACAATAATCTAATAACAATAATCTAAAGGATTAAAAAATAAGATGTAATTGTGGTCAATGTACACAAAATTTGGATATATTTTATTATTAAATTATAATTTATTTTATAATTATAATTAATAAATTATAAATTTATTATAAATTAAAGTTAATGTAAAAATGTTTTAAACTTTGTTTCTAAGTTTTTCTTCTAAAATGCTCAAGGTTATCTAATAAAATTAAAAACTATACCAATTATAATTTATAAATATAAATTAAAGTCAAACTTAAAATCAAATGTCTTTAAATAAAGCAGAATTTTTCATTCCGTTTTAAAATATAAGTTCAAGTTTAAATGTAAAAATCATTTGCAATACTAGTATTCAATATCCATTTGGTTGCCAGTATAAAGAACTGGCATCCTGCTCCCCATATCTTGTGCCCAGCAGTTACCATGTTGACTTACATACACTATATTGATCATGAGAACATCTGAAATCAGGACACAAAACAAATAAAAAGATGCTCAGCGCTACTGGGAAAAAACATCTCACCTAAATTCATTGCATTCATACCGTTTGAAGGAAAGAATTTGACAAGACCGTTTTTCTCTTTTATATAAGGCATTTTGATTGTTCGAAACAGTTTAGGAGAGGACTTCCCTGGTGGCTCAGTGGATAAGAATTCGCTTGTCAATAAAGGGGATATGGGTTCAACCCCTGATCCGGGAACATTTCACATGCTGTGGGGCAACTAAGCCCGCGAGCCACAACTACTGAGCCCAGTGTGCACAATTAATGAAGCCCACACCCTCGACAGGGTTTCCCTGGTGGCTCAGTGGTGAAGAATCCACCTGCAATAAAGGAGACCCTGGTTTGATTCCTGAGTTCGGAGACCCTGGTTCAATTCCTGAGTTAGGAAGATCTGCTGAAGAAGGGATAGGCTACCCACTCCAGTATTCTTGGGCTTCCCTGGTGGCTCAGCTGGTAAAGAATCCACCTGCAATGTGTGAGACCTGCACCCTCTAGGGCCTGCAAGCCTCAGCTACTGAGGCCCATGCGCCAAGAGCCTGTGCTCTTTGAAAAGAGAAGCCACCACAGTGACAAGCCATTTGATGGACATCGTGTCCCTTGTCTACTGTGTGATGGCCTGAAAAATCATCTTTTCACCTCAGTTGTTACTGCAACAAAGAGTAACCTCTACTCGCTGCAGCTGCAGAAAACCCATGCAAAGCAATGAAGATCCTGTGCAGACTAAATAAATAAAAGTTAAGGAGAAATGTAGCAGTGTGTTATCTCACTGCTTTCTGGTCTCATCCTGTGCCACCAGGGTCTTGGGAAGCTTGGGACTGCTCAGGCTGAACCAGTCCAGGTTTCACCAGGGGAGCTGGGGCTGGGCTACCACATGTGTGCATCACCAGTGTTAGAATACAGGTTAGTTGATCCAAAGGTGGAGAGGAAGAAGATATATAAAGGGAGAGTAGAGAGGTAAGTAACATGGGGATTGATGAAGATAGCTTTAATGAAGACATTCTTGATATGGAATCAATTGCAGAAGACATGATTTTACTAGTCAATAAAGGCACTTCCTGGGTGTTCACTGGGAGGACTGATGTTGAAGCTGAAGCTCAACAATACTTTGGCCACCTGATGCAAAGAACTGACTCATTTGAAAAGACCCTGATGCTGGGAAAGATTGAGGCCAGGAAGAGAAGGAGACGACAGAGGATGAGATGGTTGGATGGCATCACTGACTCAATGGACATGGGTTTGAGTAGGCTCTGGGAGTTGGTGATGGACAGGGAGGCCTGGCATGCTGCAGTTCATGGGGTCGCAAAGAGTCGGACATGACTGAGCGACTGAACTGAACTGAAAGGCACTTAAGCTGCAAATATTCAAAGATCAAGTATTTTAAAAATTACATAGGTGCATGGATTTATCTCTGGGCTTCCTATTTTGTTCCACTGATCTATATTTCTGTCTTTGTGCCAGTACCACACTATCTTGATGACTGTGGCTTTGTAGTAGAGACTAAAGTCAGGCAGGTTGATTCCTCCAGTTCCATTCTTTTCTCAAGATTGCTTTGGCTATTTGAGGTTTTTTGTATTTCCATACAAGTTGTGAAATTATTTGTTCTAGTTCTCTGAAAAATACTGTTGGTAGCTTTATAGGGATTGCATTGAATCGATAGATTGCTTTGGGTATTATACTCATTTTCACTATACTGATCCTTCCGATCCATGAACACGGTATATTTCTCCATCTATTTGTGTCCTCTTTGATTTCTTTCACCAGTGTTTTATAGTTTTCTATATATAGGTCTTTTGTTTCTTTAGGTAGATATATTCCTAAGTATTTTATTCTTTTCATTGCAGTGGTGAATGGAATTGTTTCCTTAATTTCTCTTTATGTTTTCTCATTGTTAGTGTATAGGAATGCAAGGGATTTCTATGTGTTAATTTTACCCAGAGGGATGGGATGGGGAGGGACGTGGGAGGGGGATTCAGGATGGGGAACACATGTACACCCATGGCGGATTCAAGTCAATGTATGGCAAAACCAATACAATGTTGTAAAGTAAAATAAATACATTAATTAAAAAAATAAAAATCACAAGTAAATATATAATGCCAATGATTATAATGACAGAATTAAAAATTGGCAGCATGAAGCCTAGAATAAACTTGAGATATTATAAGTTTTTCTCATTCAGTTCAGTTCAGTTTAGTAATTCAGTCATGTCCAGCTCTTTATGCCCACATGGAATGCAGCATGCCAGGCTTCCCTGTCCATCCCCAACTCCCAGAGCTTTCTCAAACACATGTCCATTGAGTTAGTGATGCCATCCAACCATCTCATCCTCTGTCATCCCCTTCTCCTCCTGCCTTCAATCTTTCCCAGCATTAGGGTCTTTTCCAATGAATCAGTTCTTCCTATCAGGTGGCCAAAGTATTGGAGCTTCAGTTTCAGCATCAGTCCCTCAAATGAATACATAGGATTGATTTTCTTTAGGATTGACTGGTTTGATCTCCTTTCAGTTCAAGGGACTCTCAAGAGTCTCCTCCAACATCACAGTTCAAAAATGCTCAGCTTTCTTCTTCGGTGCTCAGCTTTATGATCCAACTCTCCCATCCACAAATGACTACTGGAAAAACCATAGCTTTGACTTATATGGACCTTTGTAGGCAAAGTAATGTCTCTGCTTTTTAATACACTGTCTAGGTTGGTCACAGCTTTTCTTCCAAGGAGTAAGCATCTTTGAGTTTCATGGCTGCAGTCACCATCTGCAGTGATTTTGGAGCCCAAGAAAACAAAATATATCACTGTTTTCATTGTTTCCCCATCTATTTGCCATGAAGTGATGGGACCAGATACCATAATTTTAGTTTTTTGAATGCTGAATTTTAAGCCAGCTTTTTACTCTCCTCTTTCACTTTCATCAAGAGGCTCTTTAGTTCCTCTTCACTTTCTGCCATAAGAGTAGTGTCATCTGCATATCTGAAGTTATTGATATTTCTTCCAGCAATCATTGGATTAATCCTAATAAGAAATCACTTATCAAGGGGAACTGGAAATGAAAGAATTCACAAGTTAAGTATAGCCACTAGGAGATCAGTGAAATCAAGAGGAATTCAGGGATGACTGACTCTGGAGGATGTGGGGTTGACTTTACCTGGGAGGAGTGGTAGCTCCTGACCCCTGCTCAGAAGGGAAAACTACCTGGTATCAGTGGGGTATCAAGTTAGCAAACCTGGAACAAAGAGAATCACCATGGACCTTAGAAGATGAAGTCACCCCAACCCAGAAACTGAGAAAGTCAATGATCATGTGCAGTCACACTGGTAAATCCCAAATATGCTGAAGAGGATGGAACAGTGTTATGAACAGAATGATTTGGGAATATTATTCATCAGAACAAAAGTTGTTTTAAGGCCAAATCATGATGTGCTTCATTTCCACAGGAAAACTTCAAAATCATACTTAGATGTAGTCAACCAGAGTAGAAGATGTAACAAAAGGGAGCCTGCCGAGTTTATTGGAGATGGGAGAGCCTTTCTCCTTGATAATCATGAGCAAATTCATACTGAAATTAAATGTAAGCAAATACACAAAATAGAGAATGCCCATGAATGTACCGAATGTGGAACAGCCTTCCTCAAGAAGTGTTGGCTCAATGAACATAAGAGAATTCATACAGGAAAGAAACACCATGGATGTAGTATGTGTGGGAAAATCTTCTCCAAGAAGTTCAAGCTCACCAAACACCAGTGAACTCACAATGAAGAGAAACCCCACGTGTGCAGTGAGTATGGAAAAACCTTTTTCAGGAAATTTCAGCTTACTGAACAAAAGACTTCTATGGGAAATAAACTTCTTCATGTATGCAGTATATGTAGCGAAGAATTCTTCAGAAAGTTCAAGCTAATTGAATACCAGAGAACTCATACAGGAGAGAAGCCCTATGAATGAACTGAATGTGCACAGCCTTCTGTGAGAAGGCAAAGCTATGTTACATCTGCCAAACAAAAGAGGAGAAAAACCCCATATGTGCAGTGAGCATGGGAAAGATTTCTCCAGAAAATTGTGCTAGTTTTGCGTTAGAAAGTACATACAAGTGAGAAATCTTATATATGTAGTGGGAATGTGGAAAAGGTTTCATACAGAAGGGCAATATTATTATATATCAATGAACTCACATTGAAGAGAAGTCCTATGGATGCAATGAATGTGGTAAAGCTTCAGTCAAAAGGCATGCCTCATGGCACATCAGTGATTTCATACAGTCAAGATATAAGTACATATAAGTACTGACTGTGGAAAATCTTGTTTGCAGACATCGGGACTCATTAAACAGAGAATTCACACAGGAGGGAAAGCCAGTGCATGCAGTGATTGTGGGAAAGAATTCACTACAAAGACGACTCTCGTCAAAGAACTCACATGGAAGAGAAACCCTATGGATGCAATGAGTGTAGGAAAGCTTTCTCCCACATGCCATGCCTGGTTAAACACAAGAGGACACACGCAAGAGAGAAACAAGAGAGAAATAGTGAAGCTGGAATATCCCTCCACAAAAAGTCACAGCCTATTAGATGCTAGTGAATGAATTCTTGCAGGGGAGAAACCCTGTTAATATGATGACTCTGCAGATGCCTTCTGTGAACCCTCAGACATCATTGCACATCTGTGGGCTCCTAGCAGATAGGAGATGAACAAAATGAAAAGGCAAAAAGATATGACACTGAAAGGTGAATGCCCCAGGTTAGTAGGTGTCCAACATGCTACTGGGGAAGAGTAGAGAAAGAGCTCCAGAAGGAATGAAGAGGCTGAGTCAAAGCAGAAACAATGCCCAGGTGTCGATGTATCCAGAGGTGAAAGTAAAGTCCAGTGCTGTAAAGAACAATATTGCATAGGAACCTGGAATGTGAGGTTCATGAATTAAGGTAAACTGGAAATGGTCAAACAGGAGATGGCAAGAGTGAACATTGACATTTTAGGAATCAGTGAATTAAAGTGGATGGGAATGGGAGAATTTAATTCAGATGACTATTATATCTACTACTGTGGGCAGGAATCCCTTAGAAGAAATGGAGTAGCCCTCATAGACAACAAAAGAATCCAAAATGCAAAACTTGGGTACAATCTTAAAAACAATAGAATGATCCTGCTTTGTTTCCAAGGCAAACCATTCAATATCACAGTAATCTGAGTCTATGCCCCAACCACTAATACCAAAGAAGCTGAAGTTGAATGGTTCTATGATGACCTACAAGACCTTCTAGAACTAACACACACAAAAAAAGAGATGTCTTTTTCATCATAGGGGATTGGAATGCAAAAGTAGGAAGTCAAGAGATACCTGGAGTAACAGGCAAGTTTGGCCTTGGAGTACAAAATGAAGCAAGGCAAAGGCGAACAGGATTTTGCCAAGAGAACACACTGGTCATAGCAAATATCTTCTTCCAACAACACAAGACATGACTCTACACATGGACATCACCAGATGGTCAATACTGAAATCAGATTGATTATATTCTTTGCAGCCAAAGATAAAGCAACTCTATACAGTCAGCAAAAGCAAGGCTGGGAGCTGACTGTGGCTCATATCATAAACTCCTTATTGCAAAATGCATACTTACATTGAAAAAACTAGGGAAAACCACTAAGTCATTCAGGTATGACCTAAATCAAATCCCTTATGATTATACAGTGGAAGTGACAAATAGATTCAAGGGATTAGATTTGATAGAGTGCCAGAAGAACTACGGATGGAGGTTCATAACATTGTACAGGAGGTAGTGACCAAAACCATCCCCAAGAAGAAGAAATGCAAAAAGGCAAAATGGTTGTCTAGCTGAGAAAAGAAGAGAAGTGAAAGGCAAAGGAGAAAAGGAAAGATATGCCCATCTGAATGTAGAGTTCCAGAGAATAGCAAGGAGAGATCAGAAAGCCTTCTTAAATTGAACAATGCAAATAAATAGAGGAAAGCAATAGAATGGGAAAGATGAGAGATCTCTTCAAGAAAATTAGAGATACCTTTCATGCAAAGGTGGGCTCAATAAAGGACAGAAATGGTATGGACCTAACAGAAGCAGAAGATATTAAGAAAAAGGTGGCAAGAATACAAAGAACTGTACAAAAAACTCTTAATGATCCAGACAACCATGATGGTGCAATCACTCACCTAGAGCCAGACATGCTGGAGTGTGAAGTCAAGTAGGCCTGAGGAAGCATCACTACAAACAAAACTAGTAGAGGTAATGGAATTCCAGCTGAGCTATTTCCTAAATCCTAAAAGATAATGCTGTGAAAGTGCTGCTCTCAATATGCCAGCAAATTTGGAAAACTCAGCAGTGGCTACAGGACTGGAAAAGGTCAGTTTTCATCCCAATCCCAAAGAAGGGCAATGCCAAAGAATGTTCAAACTATTGCACAATTGCACTCATCTCACATGCTAATAAAGTAATGCTCAAAATTCTCCAAGCCAGGCTTCAACAGTATGTGAACCGAGAACTTCCAGATGTACAAGCTGGATTTAGAAAAGGCAGAGATCAAATGGCCAACATATGCTGAATCATAGAAAAAGCAAAGGAATTCCAGAAAAACATGTGCTTCACTGAGTACACTAAAGCCTTTGACTGTGTGGATCACAACAAACTGGAAAATTCTTCAAAGAGATGGGAATATCAGACCACCTTACTTGTCTCCTGTGAAACTTTTATGCAGGTCAAGAAGCAACAGCTGGAACCAGAAATGGTTCAAAATTGAGAAAGGAGTATGTCAAGGCTGTATATTGTCACTCTGCTTATTTAACTTACATGCAGAGGACATCATGTGAAATGCCAGGCTGGATGAAGCACAAGCTGGAATCAAGATTTCCAGGAGAAGTATCAATAACCTCAGATATGCAGATGACACACCCTAATGGCAGAAAGCGAAGAAGAGCTAAAGAGCCTCTTGATGAAGGAGAAAGAGGAGAGTGGAAAACGTGGCTTAAAACTCAACATTCAAAAGACTAAAATCATGGCATCCGATCCCATCAACTTCATGGCAAATAGCTGGGGAAACAATGGAAACAGTGACAGATTTATTTTCTTCGGCTCCAAAATCACTGTAGATGATGACTGCAGTCATGAAATTCAAAGACACTTACTCCTTCGAAGAAAAGGTATGACAAACCTAGACAGCGTATTAAAAAGCAGAGACATCACTTTGCTGACAAAGGTCCATATAGTCAAAGCTATGGTTTTCCAGTAATCACGTATGGATGTGAGCTGGACCATAAAGAAGGCTGAGCACAGAACTGTGCTGGAGAAGATGTCATGCTGGAGAAGTCCCTTGCACAGCAAGGAGATCAGACCAGTCAATTCTAAAGGAAATCAGTCCAGAATATTCATTAGAAGGACTGATGCTGAAGCTGAAGCTCCAATACGTTGGTCACCTGATGTGAAGAACTGACTCGTTGGAAAAGACCCTGATGCTGGAAAGACTGACAGCAGAAGGAGAAGGGGATGACAGAAGATGAGATGGTTGGATGGCATCCCGACTTGATGGACATGAGTTTGAGCAAACTCCAGGAGACAGTGAAGGACAGGGTAGCCTGGCATGCTGCAGTCCATGGGGTAGTAAAGAGTCAGACACAACCAAGTGACTCAACAGCAAAAAGCAGATAGGAACATAGTTTCTATTTACATCTGTATTTCTGGCCACAGTGTGTAGCATGTGGGGTCTTAGTTCTCTGACCAGGGATCGAACCAGTGCCCCTGCATTGGTAGTGTGGATTCTTAACCATTGAGATTCTCAAAAAACACAGTGGAATTTCTACCTAGTATATGGTTGGAAGCAATTGGTGCACTTTACAACTTTCTCTTCCTTCCTCCCTCCCTCCCTCCCTCCCTCCCTTCCTTCCTTTCTTCCACCCAGGTCAAATCCCTTCATCCCTGGGCCTGCTATGCTCAAGTAAGTTTTATTTTTCAGTGAAGCATGGTATTTTTCACATTTTACTTCCTTTTAATCCTTTTGCAAAATTGAAGTATAGTTGATTTACAATGTTTCAGGTACAGAGCAAAGTGATTCAACTACACACACACACACACTGTGTGTGTATATATATGTGTGTGCTTTTTTGGAGTCGTTTCAATTTTAGGTTATTATAAGATATTGAATATAGTTCCCTGTGCTCTGCACTAGGTCTGTGTTGTTTAGCTATCTGACATACAGGAGTGTGTATCTGTTAATCCCAAATTCCTAATTTGTCCCTCCCTCTACTTTCCCCTTTGCTAACCGTAAGTTTGTTTTCTATTTATGTGAGTCTGTTTCTGTTTTGTAAATAAGTTCATTTGTGTCATATTTTAGATTGTACATATAAGTGATATATGATATATGTCTTTAACTTATTTCACTTAGTATGATCATTTCTAGTCCATCCATCATGCTGCAAATGGCATTATTTCATTCTTCTTTGGGGCTGAGTAATATTCCACAGTGTATAGGTACACACTTTTTTTTTACATTTTGATAAAATATTTTTACTTTAGGAATTTAAAGATAATCCATAGCAAGAAATGACAACATACTTTACTATATCAGTAAATCATCTGATTATTTTTAATAGATACGGAAGAGTATTCAATAAAAGTTAACTTTCCTTCACAATTAAACTAGAAGTAAAACGGAAACAGAAGGGAACTCTTTGGAGTAGTATATTTTGGCTGACAATCATTATTTGTCCCATTATTTAAAAAATTAAGCTTTTTTACCTTTATGATAAAATACAAATATTCTGAACATGATAATCAGCTGATTGCAAACAGCTGGCCAGCTAACCACATAAATTTCCAGAGAAATAGTTAGGCAGACAGGTTCTCCTTTGTTAGCTAAGCACCAAACTTTTTCAAGTTACAAAGTGCTCACGACATTCTCTCAAGCACTGTGCCCCACACCTTCTTTTCCCATTAGTCTGTCCATGGACACTTAAGTTGTTTCCATATCTTGGCTACTGCAAACAGTGCTGCTATGAACATTGGGATGCATGTATCTTTTTCAATTAGAGTTTCTATCTTTTACAGATATATGCCCAGGAGTAGGATTGATGCATCATATAGTAACCCTATTTTTCTTTATCTGATCGACTAAATAAGTGGACATATATTTAGGGGTTAAGGTTAACGGTGCTGGAACCCATCCCCACTGCCCCACTCCCCAATAAGTGGTAAGCACTTGGGCAAAATTCAGGAGTTGTATCGGCTAAGTCACTCCCCCATCTGAGCCATCAAAGTGGAGATAACACCGGTGCTTATGTCCTAGCGCTCTTAAGGCTATTAAATGAGCTATGTGCAACACTTAGAAATACGTCAACTATAGTAAGTGCTCAGGATCTGTTAGCTTCCACGGGTTCCTCCCCCGCAGGTGCTTCCAGCCCCAAGGAGAAGGCCCCGCCCAGCACGGCTGGAGAGCAGAGGAGCCACAGCGCTCGGGGGAGCTTCCAGAGTGAGTGGACAGGTCAGCCCCATCTGGCATGCTCAGCACAGTCTCCAGTGGCCACCGAAGGGAAGCAGAGGTGGGGGCAGAGCCCAGGATGCGAGCCAGTGCCGGCCAGAGCAGTGATCGCAGACGCAGCCGCTGCCCCAGAGCCCAGGGCACCCTGCACCCAGTGGGGACTGACCACGGGGCGGCAGCTGAGCCGCCGGCGGAACAAGGCAATTTGAAACTGGAAACGCACAGTCACTGTGATTTGGGACGGTTTATACTTTTCATTATTGGTAGAAATTGGAGCCTCTGAACAGAGTTGTATTCAATCACTTACATATATATTTGCATACCCAACGTTCATGGACTACCAACTACACAATACTGGTAAAGTTTAAGCTTACAAATTGTAGAACAAAAGTGATTTTATATTTGTGGGAACATGGCTTGAAGAACAAAAGAACTACCATAATTCTCATCACAATTACAGTATTATTCAAGAAGATACTTGGTTCTATGGAGTTTCATAAAGGGGACAAAAAGAACTCCCAAGGCAGCAAAATGGGTTTTCACGTCCTAGCTTGTTTCTCATGTGTGGTTCCTGGACCACCAGTGTGTGACTCTCTTGGGGGAGGACCCTGACTTCAGGCCTCTCCCCAGGCCCCAGAGGCAGTCATCAGTGGATTCTTCAAGCTGGTGCTGGTGATTTCCTTTCTCCTCTCTCCCATTTATCTCCCTGCACTGCAATTAAACACTGTGGTCTTTACCCTAAATGCCTCAAAACCTGTACTCTTGCTTAAAACCACATGGACTCCCACTCTTACTTGTCTGATGCACAGGTGTGGAGGGGTGGTCTGTTTTCAGGGTAGCAGCACCGTCCAGGTACAACTTCCTGTGATGATGGCCATATCTGCCCAGTCAAATATGGCAGCCACCAGCTGCTTCTGAGCACTTGGGATGGTACAAGTGTGAGTAGGTGCAAGTGTGTACCTTCATTTATTCAACCACTTGAGATTTAAATTTCGGTGTGACAGTGATAATGGCTGGAAAGAGCACATCTGGGACATTTTAGATGTAAACTTGGCTGGACGGGCCAGACGCAAGAATGCTCATGAATACAGCCAAGTCTTGCTGGTCTGGGACACAGTAGGTTTCTTTAGGGGATTTTGCTGATCTCTGCTCTCTCCATACATCTTGCTTGGAAGGCAAACAATAGTGAGCTGGAGGTTATTTCCTGTCCCTCACACTTCAGTTCAGTTCAGTTCAGTTGCTCAGTCGTGTCCGACTCTTTGTGACCCCATGAATCGCGACACACCAGGCCTCCCTGTCCATCACCAACTCCCGGAGTTTACTCAAACCCATGTCCATGGAGTCGGTGATACCATCCAGCCCTCTCATCCCCTGTCATCCCCTTCTCCTCCTGCCCCCAATCCCTCCCAGCATCAGGGTCTTTTCCAATGAGTCAACTCTTTGCATCAGGTGGCCAAAGTACTGGAGTTTCAGCTTCAGCATCAGTCCTTCCAATGAACACCCAGGACTGATCTCCTTTAGGATGGACTGGTTGGATCTCCTTGCAGTCCAAGGGACTCTCAAGAGTCTTCTCCAACACCACAGGTCAAAAGCATCAATTTTTTGGCACTCAGCTTTCTTCACAGTTCAACTCTCACATCCATACATGACCAATGGAAAAACCATAGCCTTGACTAGACAGACCTTTGTTGGCAATGTAATGTCTCTGCTTTTTAATATGCTATCTAGGTTGGTCATAAATTTCCTTCCAAGGAGTAAGCGCAGAGTTCCAAAGAATAGCAAGGAGAGATAAGCAAGCCTTCTTCAGTGATCAATGCAAAGAAACAGAGGAAAACAACAAAATGGGAAAGACTAGAGATCTCTTTAAGAAAATTAGAGATACCAAGGGAACACTCCGTGCAAAGATGGGTTTGATAAAGGACAGAAATGGTATGGACCTAACAGCAGCAGAAGATATTAAGAAGAGGTGGCAAGAATACACAGAAGAACTATACGAAAAAGATCTTCACAACCCAGATAATCACAATGGTGTGATCACTCACCTAGAGCCAGACATCCTGGAATGTGAAGTCAAGTGGGCCTTAGAAAGAAAGCATCACTATGAACAAAGCTAGTGGCGGTGATGGAATTCCAGTTGAGCTATTTCAAATCCTAAAAGATGATGCTGTGAAGGTGCTACACTCAATATGCTAGCAAATTTGGGAAACTCAGCAATGGCCACAGGACTGGAAAAGGTCAGTTTTCATTCCAATCCCAAAGAAAGGCAATCCCAAAGAATGCTCAAACTACCGCACAATTGCACTCATTTCACACGCTAGTAAAGTAATGCTCAAAATTCTCCAAGCCAGGCTTCAGCAACATGTGAACCCTCACACTTAACTCATTAGAAATGTTCCACAAAAAATTCCTAGTTTGCTAACAGGTTTTACCTAGAGGATGTTTTAGTCTTTTGAAAGTTTAAACATGTTGTTGATAGGAGCAATTTTACAAATAGACCTGAGATATTCAGAAGAGTCTATAACAAGTTCAGTTCAGTCACTCAGTCTCAGTCGTATCCGACTCTTTGCGACCTCATGGACTGCAGAAAGTCAGGCCTCCCTGTCCATCACCAACTCCCGAAGTTTACTCAAACTCATGTCCATTGAGTCAGTGATGCCATCCAACCATCTCATCCTCTGTCATCCCCTTCTTCTCCCGCCTTCAAACTTTTCCAGGATCAGAGTCTTTTCAAATGAGCCAGCTCTTCACATCAGGTGGCCAAAGAATTGGAGCTTTAGCTTCAACATCAGTCCTTCCAATGAATATTCAGGACTGATTTCCTTTAGCATGGACTGGTTGGATCTCCTTGCAGTCCAAGGGACTCTCAAGAGTCTTCTCCAGCACCACAGTTCAAAATCATCAATTCTTTGGCGCTCAGCTTTCTTTATAGTCCAACTCTCACATCCATACATGAGTACTGGCAAAACCATAGCCTTGACTAGACGGACCTTTGTTGGCAAAGGTAATGTCTCTGCTTTTTAATATGCTGTCTAGGTTGGCCCTAACTTTCCTTCCAAGGAGTAAGCTTCTTTTAATTTCATGGCTGCAGTCACCATCTGCAGTGATTTTGGAGCCCCCAAAAATAAAGTCAGCCACTGTTTCCCCATCTATTTGCCATGAAGTAATGGGACTGGATGCCATGATCTTAGTTTTCTGAATGTTGAGCTTTAAGCCAACTTTTTCAGTCTCCTCTTTCACGTTCATCAAGAGGCTCTTTAGTTCTTCTTCACTTTCTGCCATAAGGGTGGTGTCATCTGTATATAAGAGGTTATTGATATTTCTCAGGGCAATCTTGATTCTAGTTTGTGTTTCCTCCAGCCCAGCATTTCTCATAATGTACTCTGCATATAAGTTAAATAAGCAGGGTGACAATATACAGCCTTGACATACTCCTTTTCCTATTTGGAACCAGTCTGTTGTTCCAAGTCCAGTTCATGACACAGTTAATTGTCACCAGAGAAAATCATTTGGGATTATTTCTGTGAAAAAGCTTATTCTAAAATCTAATTAAGAACTCTCTAGCTGTACTATCCCATGCAGTAGTCCCTAATGATGTATGGCTACATAAATTTAAATTCATTAAAACTAAATTAAACAGTTGCTCAGTCACACTAGCCCCAGTCAAGTGCTCAGCAGTCACGTGTGGCTGGTGGCTGCCATCCTGGACTGGGCAGATGCAGAACATCCTCATCATTGCAGATAGTCCCACTGGACACAGCTGAGTTAGCTGTGAGGTCCCTGTGGAAGGAAATGCCTCAGAGTGCTGATGGTATACAAGGGGAGCTGGCTGAAGTGTGCAGATGAGGGGAAGAGCAGAGAGAGGTAAGGCTGGAGAAACAGAGGCCACTGGGGGTGGGGGGTAGGGGGGGTGGCAGTACTGGAGGAGACTGGGTTTTGTTTCAGGGCAGTGAGATGCTGTGAGGGGTTTAATCAGACCAGCAGCAGGAAGAAAAGTCGGAAACCACAAAAGTGGTCGAGAGAGATCACAGTGCACGGGGGAGGGAGCAGTGGAGCTGAGGGGGAAGTGGAGCGATGCGGGGAGGGTGTCTTATAAGAGGGAGAGGAGAGCTGGCTTGTTAATGGACTGTATCCTGGATGACGTTTCTGGACCAATCCACAGTTCCCTCTAACACACACTTCAAGTCATCTGAGGGTAAAGGGATACTAAGATCAACAACTAGTAGGCAAATGAATGATTAATATGTGACAAATTTCTAATGGTAATAGTTGAAATACAAGAGAACTAAAATTCAGGGACGCAATTAAACCAACCCACAGAACAGTGGGAACCCAGCCTCTCACACTCAAATCTGACCAGGGGCAGGGAAGCCCCTCAAATCTGGTGTTTCCGGTTGCCATCTAAGCTAAGGGCTGGGGGAGGTAGGCTCAGGTACCACAAGCCTAGCAGGGGAGCTCCTGATTTTTTGCACCATGAGATCAAAAGGATCAGGGCATCTGATGAGATAAAAACCAAACACAGACAAAAGACAAAGAGCAGTTTTCGTTTCTTCAGTGTGATTAGAAGTTTGCAACATGAAATTTTAAGGATAAAGGCAAACCTGATTCTAATTTTAAAAACTTTTTTTTTAAGTTTTAAACAGAGGACAGGGACTTCCCTGGTGGTCCAGTGGTTAAGAATCTGCCTTCCAATGCAGAAGACATGGGTTCAGTCTCTGTTTCAGGAACTAGAATCCCACATGCCACTTGGCAATCGAGCTCTTACACAACTACTGAGCCCATGTGCTGCACCTACTAAAGCTTGCATGTTCTAGATCCCACGCTCCACAACAAGAGAAGCCTGTATCCACAATTGGAGAAAGCCTGAGGAGCAATGAAGAGCCCACACAGCCAAAATAATAAAGTAAAATAAAATAAAATAAAATAAACAGAGGACAACTTGTATGACGGAACTCAGATTTCTAGGTGCAATTTAACAGAAGATGTGATGAGAGAATTTTAAATATTATGGCATAAAAATGCATGCCAAAACTTCATGGCTTTCTTGAGACAAAAACCCTCAACGATGGAAGAGGAGCCCAGTAGACAGTATCTTCTCAGCCCCCAAACAAACCTGCTCATAATGTTCTGTTCAGACCACAGTCAAGTCGGCTCAAGTATTCTGGGACTCAGGCAGAAGATGGAAGGTTTTCCCAGAACATCCTGCAATCACAGAATTTAACATTTCAGTATGTCTAATGATGCATGCATGCTCGGTCATGATTGACTCTTTGCAACCTCATAAACTGCAGCTCACGAGACTCCTCTGTCCATGGAATTTTCCAGGCAAGAATACCGCAGTGGGTTGCCACTCCTACTCCAAGGGATCCTCTCAACCCAGGGACTGAACCCACATCTCTCCCATCTCCTGACTGGCAGATGGATTCTTTACAACCAAGCCACCTGGGAAGCCCCACATAAGAGTTATAATACTTTCATGAGGAGAAAACAAACTATTTACATAAAAACTGAAATGTAGTAATTTGGAGTTGGTAAACTAAGTTTTAAGGAAAAACTACATTCTAACTTTGGGGTTTGGACATATAGTCAAATTTTAGAAAAGTCAGTTAATTTATTTGGACCATTTCCCTAACTGAAAAATGGGTGTCTCACAATTAAAAATTTTGAAGAGTTGGTGATAAAGTGAAGAAAAACCCTTGAAGAAGTTGAAAGATTTTGACTTTGGGATGATAGGCAAAAAGAGGGAAAAATTTAAAAATTTACTCATTTCTCCTTTGCTGAATCTCTACAATCCCCCTCTCACTTTGCAATCCTGTAGGCGATATCTGGATGGAGGTCAAACAGCAGGAAGTTGAGAGTGCAGAGCAATGTAACGGATCGATGGAGATTTTGCATGGAACAGGGTTAAGTATGCTGAATCTTGAGAAGAACCTGGGAATGAATCATTGCTGCCCTGAGACTGCGGCAGGTCAGGATAGGCCTTGGGGCCAGAAAGGCCTGGCTGGATCCTAGCACCTTGGCTTTGGGGGCACCTGGGAGAGTCATCAAGCTCCCAGAGCCTCAACCCTCTTATCTGTAAAATGAAGACAAAGACTCTGGGAAAGCTGACTGTGGGTGTGAGCTCTCTTTATAAAATGAGGTGTGCCTGACGATTTGTATCACCATCCAGATGAGAGGAGAACACGAGCCACATTTCGATGTTTTGAAACGCACGTCAGTGCCCAGAACAGCACCTGTCCAAAGGGCAGGTCCTATCTGTCCAAAGAGCCGCCTTCTGCTGTTAACGCTGCAAGTGCCAGTGTGGAGTCTCTGCCGAGCATGGACGCCTGCAGACATGCAGACACTGCTGTGTCCTGCTCACAAGAGTCTGCGAGACAGAAACTAAATAACAGAAAGCAGTGACTAGCTTAACTTTTTAACAGAGAACAAAGAAAAATGAAAATGACTGGAAATGGTGTTTAACTGAACCCATTTATGCACTGTCATTTACCCTGCCTGCAAAAGAAAGTCAGCAATTTTCTGACTGTTCTTATACCTCAAAGTGAAACTGGTTCACAAAATAAAAACATACATAATCCAGTGTCAAAAACTGGTGATTTATAGAAATCACCCCGTTTATTTCTTCCAATAAAGAGGAAAAAAACAAATAAAACATGTTTCAATAATTCAGTGTTTGAGTCACTGGCAAATACTGTTTGTATCATTCAACGTAAGTGTCCCAGGTCATGAGCTCCAGGCATGCTGACGGCCACGAATCTTCCACGGTTCAAACAAAACGGAGAGCCCACACGTGAGGACGATGTCAGTTGAAAACAAGATGCCTTATCACAGTGTGCATAAAAAGGTCTTTGAAAAATATTCAGATCTTTAAAGGAATGAAAACACTCCTGTTTTGTTGTAGCTTTTGTTCCCTTTAATTGTTAATTTTTGGAGTAAACTTTTTTCGCCGTGAGGAAGGAGTCGTATGACTTTGTAAGTGGAAACCAAGAGGCCACTGGCTAAGGCAAATGCCTCCCCTCCCAGACACAGAGCTCTTCTGTCCCCTCAAAACCCTCTTTCATGATTTCTGTTATGGTTCAGAAAGGTAAATAAAATGATTTCAAGTATTCAACTCCTATCAAAAATTGGTATCAAAAGTAATAAAGGACCTAATTTCTTTATAATTCCATGTTTTAAAAAATAACTTAAGAAGCAAGAGGCCCGGCCCTTTACTTGTATAAATACCACAGCGTAACTAGAGTTTCTTAAGACAGCGTGGAGAGGAGTCTGTGTTTAGCACCTCGATCATCGATCTTAATGTTGGGAACGTCTCTGACACGGACGGAAGAGTCTTATAAGAAGGTGAAATACTGAAAGAGAAAAACGCAAAGAAACGGTGTGAAAATCAACACAATTTTACCAAAAAAGGCAAAGCTTACATTATATCAATTCCTATTACAATATTCACTTTGCAGTACTCCACATGTGTGACATCAGACAACATCACATATCAGGGGGACCTGTGAGCACAGCAGATCCTGTTGCAGCAGTCACTGGGGTATCAGCAGGCTCCCATCACGAGATGCAGGTAAATTCAACCAGTCTTCGGAAAGAAAACCAATCTCTGACTTACATAGTAAGTGTTGCCCACACACATCCCTCCGAGACACATGCTAGACATGGAACCTGAAGACACATGTTTTGGGTCCAGCCTTGATCCTTATCAGCTTTAGTGGTTCCTCTCAGACCCACTTCCCTGTATTTGCAGCAAGAAGGACGGTATTCCTAACTCCCAGAGTTACTTACTCCTGGTAAGGAGTATGGAATGGTTGTCAATTACATTGTGAACCTGTAGCTGCACAACATAAGGTGGCGTTGCTATTTTTTCCTCAAAGAGTTGTTGAAAGATCAACACTGTAAAATTATGCAGGAAACAGAGGCAAGGCCTTTGACCTTATGGTCATATTACTAAAACATATGTAAACTAGTAAACCCGAGACAAAAATACACTAGAAGGAGGTGTAACTGTTAAAGGAGTTTTTATTACAAAGCTAATGGAATACTTACAAATGGGACCAAAGTATCTTACAGAGACAAACTTCCGTTTTAAACAGAGCACAGATTATCCAGTGATTTTTAGAGTGGTTGCTATGTTGAACAAATATGGAAAAGCAAAACTGGAAGTTTCTATGATATTAAAAAAAACATGGAGAAGGAGCAAGAGTCAATAAGGTTAAATAGTGAAATGTGCTTAAAGATTAAAGGCAAAAGGAGAAGGTGGCGGCAGATGAGATGGTTGAATGGCATCATAGACTCAATGGACATGAATTTGAGCGAACTCTGAGAGATAGTGGAGGACAGAGGAACTTAGGGTGTTGTAGCCCATGAAGTTGCAAAGAGCTGGACATGACTTAGGATTGAACAACAACAAAATTAACTATGAAAGCACCTGTGAGTTTAATTTCAGCATATATATATACATATGTATATATATGCCCCTGTGGTGCTTTTGAAAACAAGAGTCAGGAAAGATCGTAGTACTGGGCCCTCCCACGGTAACCATCAGGAGTAATTTCTTGCAGCTTTCCCTGACTCCTATGTATTTTGTACCTAAATCACAGTGAAGCACCACCTTCCCCAAACAAAGAGCACAGGAAAAATGCAGCTGAAAGGCAGGGGCCACCACCCAGGGAACTCTGAGTCAGGCCCAGCTCAGCTTTCAAAAATCACTCCTGAATACTGACCCTGCAAGTCTGGGACAAAGGACCAATGAGCCAAGAGACAGGAATATCTGACTATATAAATGAGACATCTGTAACCCTTCCTTCACAAACTGGCTCCCTTATTTTATTCATTATTCATTTTTATCCATACACTCGCCTGTTAAGGGGTCATAAATGACAACAAAAAAACAGTAACCTTGAAAAGCAGATTAAATTCATTATATAATCATAGCCCATAAAAATGAACACAATTCCAGTTTCACTTCCTTTTGTTGACCCCTATCAAGCAGTTACCTTTTCAAGTTCATCCAGCTTTTAGCTATTTTGCTAAAGGCCTCTGAACCAGGAGCAGTCATAGCTTCAAAGTCAACCAACTGAAAAAGAAAGATTTAAGAATGTGGTTAAAGATGGAGGGGAGGTTCCCTTTGGGATTCAGTTCATTTGTGTGTCTTAACATAAAACTCCACAGACTGGGATTGAAACCGTTTCCCTTCTGGCTCCAGCTCCAACATACCTTCCCTTTGGGAATTTTTCCTGCTACTTCTTTTCCACTTGCCATCAGCGCTCCCACAATCACTGAGTAAGCGATCACACTATTCAGATAGAGAACAATTACCAGTCAGTCCAGGCCACAGACGGTTACCACATTAGAGCTCACCATGGATTTCCCATCCTAAAAGATGACATTGTATTTCTTTTAACAATTCTTTGGACATCAAACAAAAGAATATTTTCATTTGTTCTAAAAATATTTGCTAATACACTAAGAAAAATATTTACTGGTTTACTAATTTAGGGGTAAATGTATAACAATAATATTTTTCTGAGACAAAAAGTTTCTTTTAATGATGAGTTTTTTTAATTGGTTTTCCTATTCTTATGAAACACTGAATTAGAAAATGTGCCTTCTTTCTATTATTTTAAAAAATTCATTATCTGCCACATCACATGGCATGTGGGATCTTAGTTCCCCAACCAGGGACTGAATCTAAGCCCCCTGCATTGGAAGCATGGGGTCTTAACAGCTGGACTGCCAGGGAAGTCCTTGCTTGCTTCTATTTTTAACTGCATGAGGCTTGGATTTAAAATGCATATATATAATATACTTTGTAAACGCAAACATATTATTAGAGTTTAACAATAAAAACTTTGGCCCCAAAGAAGAAAAAGAACGCATCTCAGAAAGTACTAACAGACTGGTCTGAAGGCTGGCTATGTGCACTTCCTTCCTGGCATGTCCAGACTCACTCTGGGCTCTGACATTCTTATTATGACGCCAGCTGTGTGCTTTATGAGAGGCACCCCAGGACGGAGACAGCTAAGACAGAGCTCTCGCCTCTGCACGTGGCCACCAGCCCTGCAGCCACCTATCAGGGAAGCCCTCACAGAGGCCATGGACACATGTGCTCTGTCTTTGAAGGCCGTGGGCAGGGCAACAGATGGAGAGGAAAGGGCAGGAAGGGGGCTGGCTGGGAGGGGCAGGAGGTGTGCCGACAAGCAGGGGGTGTGGCGGAGGGGCCAGAGTCAGGATGGAGAGAGGGCAGATGACAGGAAAGGTGACGAGGCCACGGTAAACCAGGGCCGGGAGGAGCTGGCACTGTGCACCACGCCACTGGGTTGGCACCTGAGCCAAGGAGAGGTTTAGGAGGCAGAGTCAACGAGACTTAGTCAGGGACCGGACAGGTGCGGGGGCTGAGGGGGAGACGGGGATGACTGGACCTCCTTCTCAGGTGACACAGAAGCCCACAAGCTGCTGTGTGAACACATGCATGCACAGTGCCTGCAAGTGGTGGATGAACAGGGCACACGGAGGCCCCTGCACGTTATAGATCTAGTTAGCATTCCTGTAACAGTTGTGCTGAAGGTACAATATTTCTGTTCCGATTTTACTTCAAGGCCACTTTCATTTTGTAAGTTCTAGGTGCACACTTGTCTACACGACAGAGTGATCTCCACCAGCCTAGTTTCCATCCATCGCTACACAGTGGTGCCCAACTTCCAATGCTTTTTTAATAGTATAAGAAAACTTACTACCACATTTAGGAGTTTTACTTTCTAAAGTATTAGTCAGAGATCAACACACTTAAGTATATGATTTTAACCAAAACATCTTAAATTCAAACATGTGCTAACAACAGCATACGCCATTCACCTGATTCACTGTACATGGTACCAAATAAAAGAGAATGAAAAGAAAGCTCTACAGACACACCCTTGTTTGAATGACACTTGAAAGACTCCTAGTGAATTCGCTAAGTAGAATTCATTTATAACAGTAATAATACTTTGGGATGGTTGGTGATGCAAAAGCATTACACATTAGGGCTAAAGGTCAATTAATGGCCAAAATATGGGGGCGGCAGGGTAACAGTCTGGGCAAACACCAGGAATTAAAGCACAGTGAGCGCATGTGTGCACAGAGCGAGATTTGGATACATTTTTGTGAATGAATGAGCTCCAGCCTGTAAACACCAAGAACCTTCTACCAGAACTACCTTCCAGAATCCTTGATGACGCAGTAGATCAAGGACATCACTTTCAGGTGGACTTTGGAAAAACAAAGGGGGCTTCTCGCCATTGCTAGGATACCTGTACTCACACCCACACTGCAAATGTAAGCAAAAGGCGAGTGTTCTTCACTACAAAACTGTCAGATTACAGGCTATCACCCACCTGGATCCACGAGAGAGCGGCATTAAATTATAAAAATAATAAACTAAGGATAAGATTAAGTTGCAAACAGCGTCAGCCTCCTAGGAAAAAAAGATATGTGCTCGTGAACTTAAATAATAGACTATAAACTCATTTTTATGAGGTGACAAGACACAGCAGAATCATTGATTAGGAAGAGGATTATTTCATTCTTCTCCTGCAAGGACGTACTTTTCATATCCCTGAACATTTTATACTCTTTCACATCTTTTTTTTCTAATGAAAGGATATATGTACAGTTTAGTTTTGAGCAGTATGCTCCCAGCTGCCTTCAAAACGGCAACCTTTTTCGGATAAAGGTAGATATCTGTTTTGGTCTATAACATTATTTGCAAAGTCAAAATATACATTAGGATTAAAATAAAACAAAGTGCTTATTAATATTGTATATACTTTCTCAAACTACAAGCCTCTCTACTCCAAGATTCTGATTAGCATCACCCCTCCCCCCACCCTCCACCCCCCTCCCGCCACTGAGATTTAGGTGATCAGTATACTTAATTATATATATGTGTGCATGCTAAATCTCTTAAGCTGTGTGTGACTCTTTGTGACCCCATGAACTATAGCCCACCAGGCTCCTCTGTCTGTGGGATTCTCCAGGCAAGAAAACTGGAGTGGGTTGCCTCCAATTATATGTATAAACTGAATAAAATCCAGAGAAATAAAGGAACTTTCCAAAAGCCATGGGCATCCATTCCAGAATGTGGATGGAGCACCCCACTATACTCTCCACAGTGACAGCTACAATCATGCAAGTGACATTGTAGCTCCTTGGGAGCAGGATGTAGCTCCCTGTTGAATCAGAAAGCAATGGTGGAGGAGGTCGCAGTCCAGGAAACAGTCCCGTCCATCACGGACAACCTATACACTTAAATATTGACAAGGCTCTAATTTATGATAGTATAACACAGTAACTACATACATTCCACTTTCTCAGTTTCTGTAGTTATTAAATACAGGAATTGTCTCTATAAGAATGTTAAAAGAAATGTTTAAAGCTTATTTCCTTTTACTTCTTATTAAATAAAGGTTATTTAAAGCTGATTTCAACCATAAATGTACGATTCCAATGAAAGAGGACAAAAGAATCATAAGCAGCGTGGATAAAATGAAGACAAACAGAAACCTACCCCAAATTCTGATGAGAGAATCAGTACTTTTCCTTTTGCTGTTAGATCTTTATAAAGTGCATCTATTTCGGCGTGATACAATTGTGTTCTCTCTTCTGTGGTTTGAGTTTCCACAGAAAATAGTATATTGCCAACCCTAAAAATACAAGAATGTATGTCAGAGGCATGTACTATACAATTATAAACACAGGGGGTGGCGGGGTGTGGGGGAGCAGCAGGGTGGCACTCGGGGACGTGGCAGGACACGCAAGGCGTGTCGGCGCCTTTCTGAGCAGACTGCCGAGGCATGGCTCCTAACAGGCGGCTTATTCACAAACAGGTTTTGCTCAGTTTAACCATATGTACTTTTTAAAAAACACATGCTTTTAATTTTAATTTTTAATTGGGGGATAATAGCTTTACAACGTTGTGCTGGTTTCTGCCATACAACAACATGCGTCAGCCGTAAGTATGCGGACATCCTCTCCCTCCTGAACCTCCCTCCCACCACCGCATCCCACCCCCTAGGTCACCGCATGGCGCTGAGCTGAGGCCCCTGTGCTCCTCACCAGCCATGTTTTACACACGCTGATGCACACAGGTCAACGCTACCCTCTCGATTCGTCCCTCCCTTTCCTTCCCCTGCCGTGTCTGCAAGTCCTTGCTCTATGTCTGTGTCTCTGTTCCTGCCCTGAGGACAGGGTCATCAGTGCCACCTTTTCAGATTCCATATATATGTGTGTTAAAACAAGACAGCTGTTTTTCTCTTTTTGACTTAACTTCAATCTGTATAATAGGCTCTAGGTTCATATGTACGTCTTTTACGAGCTTAGGCCAATGGAGGAGGAAATAACTACACAGAGTACAACATATTTCAATGTGTTTCAGTTTTATCAGACAATCACCCTATTACATCAGAAGAGCAGGGCCAGGGCTGTGCACAGAAAACAAGCTCTGGGCCTCCACGCTTTCATTGTTTAAAGCTCTGCTGCACGTGCAGCTCCATGTGAGGCCCTGTGGAGGATAAAACTTCCATGCAACAGGTATTTACTGTATAACACCAGTACCAAAATGCTGAAGATAGTCCTTAGATGCTATGAAGAACAACCAGGCAAAGCAGCTGTCTTTATCGAGGAAAGGAGGGGGAAACAAGGTCACAGATTATTAGCAGTCCATGCGTAAGGCCATAACAGTTGATCAGAGGTTCAGAGGAGAAAGTTGATCTAATTTGGAAGATGTGGAAGAAAACAGAAAATGCTTTGTGGAAGAAGGGGCCAGAACTTGGGTCTTCAAGATGAGGATGTGAGTGAAAGAGACCCAAGAGGTAGGAAGTGACCTCGGGGAATAAGTCATCGAGGCAGGCCTGGTTCTGGCAGGAAAGTGCTTCAGGTAAAGCAGGAAGTTATTGTTCGAGGCCATTACTATAAAAGGATTTGCCTGTCTGGCAGGGGAGATGATTTCAGTGTCAACAGGCAATGGCAGGGTATGGACTAGGGAGGGATTTTTGGATCCAGGGAAACACCCAGTGGGGTGCAGCCCACTGAAGCACTGGTCAGGCACCAGGAGACCAGAGATGGAGATACGAGTCATGAGTCCTTGTGGGGGTCAGAGGCCCCAAGCAAGACTGACAACAAATGGAATGAAAAGAGATGGCTGAGGAAGATGCTACGTTTGGGGGAAGGATTTATGTACTCTAACTTAGTAGTTCCATTTCAGCTGGGAACTTCATCATGGGTGGGTGAAGAGGAAGGAGAAAATAATTTTACATCAGTAGAAAACCCTGGAATTCCTTTTATGTGAGGAGAACCATCTTTATTGGGAAGGTGCTTTGATAAGTGGCTTGGGGTAGAGATGGAGACCTCAAAGAAATGGAAGAGTCACAACATCTTTGCTAAATGATGTTTCTCCCTGAAGGCTGGTGTGAGTTCTGACAAGGAAGCAAGAGGCCAGGAGGCAGAGGGGCTGAGAGGACGTGGGGCCCAATGCTGAGCTGCCAGACACCCCTGAGGCAGATGTGCTGGAGCTCAGGGCGGCAACCGAGGAACACGTGTTGTGAAGGGGGCAACGACTGGGGAGGGTCAAGATCATTCCACCCAAGCTCAAGGATGTGGAGGCTCCGAGGTGAAGTCTGGATTTCAGATGGACATAAAATCATTATTAACACAAATTTTCTTTTGGTGCTATTATATAAGCTGAAAGAGTGGGAAACATCCTAAATGATCAGTGACAAGTATCCCCAAAATAGAATACTATGGAATTTTTAAAAATGCTTTTAAGAATAAGGTATGGGAAAACATTCATAGCAAGGGTAGAAAAGAAACAGGTTATAAAACAATATGTACAGTATAATCTCAGTTTTTAAAGAAAACAATGATTTAAAATTTTTTCTCTTTGCTTATCTATATTCTAAATTTTCAATAAAATATACTCCCACAATGAATTAAAACTACACTTAAAATTAGAATAACAGCCTTCAATCTGCCAATCTCTCATCTTTTTTTCACTTAATTGGTAAGTCTTCCTCACAACAAGCTTCAAAAAAGCCGGTTCTAGTGATACACTGGACCTTGATAATCTCCATTTCAGGAGACAGCAAAAGCCCAGAATGTCAAACCTCCTCTGGCAACACCAGGCGTCTGCACGCTTTCTGACGCCTGCCCCCCCGTACACCCACACTTAGGAAGCACACGTACTTGTCTCCTGTAATCGTAATCGTGAAGCCATCATATTCCTTCCCTTGGTCTTTGAGGCTGGGAACTTTGGTGTTCACAGTGAACCCATCCTTTGTTTTAGTATTAAACTGCTTTCAAGGAAAAAGAAAATTCACATTACTAGTGAGATTCATTGTAAATTCCCAATCTGCAGCGCCAACTCTGACTTTGATGTTTCTAAGAAGGCTCAGAGAATGCAAGACATCGTGTCCTCTGTCCTGGCAGTTAGTGTCCAGGATGCCTACGCCTGCCCGTATGCCCCCATCCACTCTCTCAGCCCAAGTCACACTCCCCACCGCCCCTGCCAGAGGCCAGAAGAGAACCTCAGAGCAAAAGGCACATAGCCTTCCTTCAATGGCAACTCTCACTCCTAAGAGCTCCCTTTGGGTCTTTTCTCTTGTTCATCTTAATTGGCAGAAACTTTGACACTTAGCAGAAGAGCCGTATTCAACATCCTACAATTCAAAATAGCACCTTGTATTTTTGCTAGTGCTTCTTCAAAGTAGACTCCTATCTGTCTGAAAAGTACTCAGAATTTTGTCAACCGAGAATTTTATACACACACATGCACATACACCAACTGCGCAGACCACAGAGTAACAAAGCAGAGTATTCTAAAGGAATGAGAGGTGAGAGTGGCTCTTAAGGGTGATGAGTATGAACACAGCTTTCTGTTTAAAACACTTCTGACAAACTGAAAGCCAATAAACAGGTGTTGTCATTGCTCCAGAGACACCCTCCCCAAATTCGGTTACTGAGTGTAGCTAACAGTTTTTAGGATTGACAGACTTGAGTAAGAGAATCGATGGTAAAATAAAAACAGGTTGTGCTTCACAAAACACACTGGAGGCAAAGGCTGTCTGAAAACAGCGGCCAGCGGGCATCACTAAGGTGCAGGGAAGGGTGACGATGTGTGGATGTGGGCAGGATGGCTGGCAGCAGGGGCTGAGAGAGATGTCTTTGTATGGGGACAAGGGCTTTCAGCGGCAGAACGTGCTAACACTTAAGGGTGTGCGTCAATTCTCTCTAATGCTCCCAGCATGCCTATGAGACAGGCCACGATCTCAACCTCACAGGTGAGGAAACCCAGGTGGTGAGATGAGGCAAGCTGAGGTCCTGCCTGAGCTGCACATGGAAACAGGGGTCCAGGCCCTCAGGACATCCAGTCCCCTAACTCACTAACCAGTTGCCCAGAGGGGAACTGAGGTCCCTCTGAACTTGGCTGTTTGGCAGAAGCACATCGTGTATCTCAGAAGAACCTGTCAGGGCATCACATTCAACAAGCACTTTAAACACAAAGGCATATCTTTATTTACTTCTGTGTGTGCCTTTAGGAGCACCAGGACACACGCAGCCTGGGTGGAGGCACGGCGTGCAAGGCCACAGTCAGATGGCCGTTCCCAGATACAGCCACACCGGCAGAGACTGTGCTGGGAGCCGGACACTGGGTGGGCGGGCGATGCTGGGCCCCGAGCAGCTCTCCACACAACTGAAGCCATTTGCGCATTATGCTTTTCTTAATACACACACACACACACAGACATACATACATACATACTACGGGCTTCCCTGGTGGCTCAGATGGTAAGGAATCTGCCTGCAATGCAGGAGACCTGGGTTCAGTCCTCGGGTGGGGAAGATCCCCTGGTGAAGAGAATGGCAACCCACCCCAGTATTCTTGCCTGGAGAATACCATGGACAGAGGAGCCTGGTGGGTCACAAAGAGTGGGACATGACTAAGAGACTAACGCTCTCACTTTTCACTTTCATATATATGTGTTAAAATATCCCTGAACAGATTCTGTATTCTGCCTAATATAGTAAATTTAAATGCTGAAAATACCCATGGGAAAGCTAAAGACTAAAATCTGAGTCAGGCTCCAGTTTCTTTGTCTGGTGCATCTAGCAGTCCTTGGTGGGACCATTCTGCCCCCTGGGGGACATTTGGGGAATTCAGGGGAGAGTGTGGTTACAAAGTGCAAGGAACAGTCACACGGGCATGACTCCCACTGGATTTGCACATGGATGAAGAAGTTGTTTATAATGTAATAATTACCTAGGCCTGGAATCAGACTCCATTTTACACTCAAATGCTAAATATTTGTTACAGTTGAAATACCCACTGACTTTTTTAGAAATGCAAACAGCATATAAACTGAGGAAAGTATATCTGTATATTGTACAGAACTTTATTAAGTGTGGTTAACCATTATGGAAAACCATATCACCAAAGTCACAGCTCATGGTACTTGAGTCAGCAAATGACAGAGAGCTACAGGGCTGCCTCTGGAGCCGTCACACTCACCAAGACTTCACACACATGTGCAAGCAACGGGCTACTTCTTTGTGGCTTCTCATGAAGACATGCCTGAATGCTGACATACTGCTTCTTGCCTATAAACAACTTACCTTCCAGAACTCCTTTACAGCATGTGGTGACTTTCCAAAGGATTTTTTGAGTATGTGGGATACATTCTTATGGATTTGATTTTGGTGCAGTAAAGGGGCCATCTGAACATGTTTGCTGAGTTAAGACGGCTTTGAGAAGACTGAGAACCACACCTCAGTTCACGAGACCCTCAAAATAACCACGTCGGCCAGAAACAAGGCTCATCAGCACACAAGAACCTGGAGTAGAAGCACGAGAGACTACCCAGCCCAGCGAGCAGGCTGCACCCAGGGCGCAGGGTCAGCTCGTGGCTTTGTCCATGACGTGATGCCTCCTGGTTATTCTTTAGAAATGCATAAGCCTTGTCATGCATAGAAATTTCTTAACATTCACTCGATGTACATCAGTCTTATCTACTATAGCTATAAGGAGAATATTATTCAAGTTTTATGCTAAAGGTCAAACTATTAATTGAGAAAAATCAAATGTACCTGCTGTGGGCACATTTTGGGTAGTTTGGAGAAAAGGTTCATAAAGTTCTAATTTCTTAATGGATTATACTTTTAAAACAATATAATTATTTCTCCCTGATGGGCCCTTTATCTTCAATTCAAATACTTCTGATACTGATATTGCCACACCTGCTTTTCTCCAGTAGCATTTAACTGGTCGACCTTTCAGCCTTAAACTTTTTGAATATCATCTTGTTGCAGGTGTTTCCAGTGAACAGAACACAGTTGGGTTTTCAAACACCGATCTGAGATGCTTGCTCTTTCAGGGAGGGAATCCAGTCACTCAAGACACATCACCCATTACACACATTCCCTCCTTATCTTAATTTTCTTCCTTCTCTTTCTGTAAACCTTTAGTTGAACTGACTTTGTTTACTTTATTGCATTTTCTTACCTTCTAGGGTCTGCTTTAATTTTGGTTATTATTCTGGTTATTATTCAGGATGTGTTTTTATCAGTGGTTTTAAGTGGCACACTTTATAAAACTTAAAATACTAATAACATTAACAAATATGCCTCTAATGATAATGAGTTCTTTCTTTCAAAGAGTGCTAATTCTTTCCCCTAAAAACACCTACTGTGGTTTTGATGATAAATTTACCTTCATAATTGGAAGGAGGTCTTCCACTTTGTGGACCTTTTCCAGAGCTTCTCTAACTTCCAACAATCCTTTAGGATTATTAGCTCTTTAAAGGGGAAAGAGAGAGAGATAGCAATTAAAATTAACACAGAAATCAGTAATTAATTATGCTATTACCTTTAATTTAGATAAATCCTTAATTACAACTGGCTCAATATTCAAAATGGTGGACCACAACCAAAGTACCGAAATAATGGAATAGCTTAATCTAATAAGTATTGGGCTACAGATGAGAATTAGGGAAACAGCAGTCTGTCCAGACGTGAAACAGGGAAAACCAGAACGGATGGACAGCCAGTGTCTATGTGGACACACATGGGTCTGGGCTTGGTTAGAAAACTTTTGATTCTCCTATTCCAACTATGAAATTAGAAGTGTACGTTTTTTTATTCCTAAAGTTGCTCAAATGGAAGTATACTACTAGGCTTTTATGCCAATTTTATATTTACTTGGTGACAACTAACCTTCAGAATCCTTTTTCCCCGGCCTTTTGTCCACTGTCCCATCTACACTGCACAGCCTCTCAGTTGAGGGAAGAATGAGTATTAAGGTGGAAATCCACCATTTAATCCCTAATTAGGAAATTTAAAGAAACATCCTGCTTTCATTGAATTCAAAGACAGGAGAGAGGCTAGAAAAGCCACAGCACTTCAAGATTAAAAACACTCAGTTGAGGTCCATGGATTTTGTAAAGCTATTAAAAAGGAGGTTGATAAATGATTATGAAAGGCTTTATGATTCTAAACACTATGTAAAAATGTGATATATTTTGTTCAGTCTGTCAATAGGCATGGTTTTCAAGTTTCATAAATATAGTTAATGAGAAATATATAAAATCTATCCATTACCATGAAAAAGAAAATTGAAAGATTACCCATGATAAACTAGAATTCTATCTTTAATAAAATGAAGAATTTTCTCAAAATATTCCAGGTATCTCATGTTGATCACCTGACCCCTGTTAAGAAAAAAATATACGTTGAGAATGTTTTTACATTGAGATATGTTCATTGCAACATTAACTCAAAAGGACAGTAAGAGAGCTGTGAGAATAATGTAGCCAAGAGGTTTGGGGCATTGGTTTGCTTGCAGTCAAAGAATGGGAGAAACAAACGCCTGTCTGAGCAAAACTGATGGTCAGCAATGGAAAGTACTCTGGAAGAAAGGTAAAAAAACTCAGTGCCGAGATGCCAAAGCAGGAAGAAAAGTTCTCGAGTGCTTCAATGAGGCTCAGGCTTATTTGCCACTTTACAGTTAAGAATCCCTTCCCTTTACCAGCAACATGCCCCCTCCCTGTCCTGCCATATCACTGTTCTCAGTGTTCCTGACAGCGTTAGCTGCTAACAGTCCTTCTGACTGTGTAACTCACTAGCTGTCTTCATCCCCTCCACCACTCTAAGTAGTATTTTCCTCCCATTTCTACCCCAAACTCCATTTTCAAAACTATCCCAAGACTTCCCTGGTGGTAGAGTGGATAAGGATCCACCTGCCAATGAAGGGGACACAGGTTTGATTCCCGGTCTGGGAAGATTCCACATGCTGCGGACCGACTAAGCCCGTGTGCCACAACTACTGAGCCTGTGCTCCACGACGAGAGGAGTCACTGCAATGAAAACTCCGTGCATTGCAACTAGAGTAGCTCTCACTCGCTGCAACTAGAGAAAGCCAGCCTGTAGCAATGAAGACCCAGCGCAGCCCAAAAAATAAATGAATAAATTATTTTAAAAACAGCAGCAACAAACCCTCCCAGAACCTCATGTAGAGCCAACACGCTGACGCATGCGTCCAACAGCACACAGAGCCAACTACTCCCTGGACACAGCTCCCTGGGCTCCCCACTGGTGCATCAAACATCAGGTTCAGGAATTCACTCCAGCTCCCAAACATGTTCACCTGCTTTTTGCCCTGGGGCTTCCTGGCCTCCTGGGGCAACCACATCCCTGCAGCTGCATGCTCACCCCCACTTCTAACCCACCACCAGTGCTCCAACTCTGCCTTCTCGTGTTCACTCGTCCCCTCCGGCTCACTTTCACAGAGCTTTCCAGACCTTTGCACCAGTGCACCCAAACGTTACACAACTTTCTAACCACTCCCTATCCCTCCA